>NC_086013.1:9943100-10208100 GCF_030014385.1 Trichomycterus rosablanca
ACACACGCGAGACAGATCTGATTTGATCCATGATATTAATACCATTGAAATACAGCATAGCCAACACCTCAATAGCAGTGCAAAAATTTAGCTATTTTAAAACTTTAATAGCTGCTAAAATATTCATTGTATTTCTCTAAAACAAGTTTTATCTAATGAAGAAAAACCCAAATAACACACTACAATATTTATTTTTTAACATTTACACTTTAATACCTAATAAAAAACTGATTTGATCCATGATATTAATACCATTGAAAAACAGCATAGGCAACACCTCGATAGCATTGCAAGTTTTTAGCTGTTTTTAAACTTCAATAGCTGCTAAAATATTCATCGAATTTATCTAAAACTAATTTTATTGTATCAAGAAAAACCCACAAAACACACTACAATATTTATTTTTAAACATGTACCTTTTAATAACTTATGAAAAACTGATTTGATCCATGATATTAATACCATTGAAAAACAGCATAAAAAACTGATTTGATCCATGATATTAATACCATTGAAATACAGCATAGCCAACACCTCAATAGCAGTGCAAAAATTTAGCTATTTTAAAACTTTAATAGCTGCTAAAATATTCATTGTATTTCTCTAAAACAAGTTTTATCTAATGAAGAAAAACCCAAATAACACACTACAATATTTATTTTTTAACATTTACACTTTAATACCTAATAAAAAACTGATTTGATCCATGATATTAATACCATTGAAAAACAGCATAGCCAACACCTCGATAGCATTGCAAGTTTTTAGCTGTTTTTAAACTTCAATAGCTGCTAAAATATTCATCGAATTTATCTAAAACTAATTTTATTGTATCAAGAAAAACCCACAAAACACACTACAATATTTATTTTTAAACATGTACCTTTTAATAACTTATGAAAAACTGATTTGATCCATGATATTAATACCATTGAAAAACAGCATAAAAAACTGATTTGATCCATGATATTAATACCATTGAAATACAGCATAGCCAACACCTCAATAGCAGTGCAAAAATTTAGCTATTTTAAAACTTTAATAGCTGCTAAAATATTCATTGTATTTCTCTAAAACAAGTTTTATCTAATGAAGAAAAACCCAAATAACACACTACAATATTTATTTTTTAACATTTACACTTTAATACCTAATAAAAAACTGATTTGATCCATGATATTAATACCATTGAAAAACAGCATAGCCAACACCTCGATAGCATTGCAAGTTTTTAGCTGTTTTTAAACTTCAATAGCTGCTAAAATATTCATCGAATTTATCTAAAACTAATTTTATTGTATCAAGAAAAACCCACAAAACACACTACAATATTTATTTTTAAACATGTACCTTTTAATAACTTATGAAAAACTGATTTGATCCATGATATTAATACCATTGAAAAACAGCATAAAAAACTGATTTGATCCATGATATTAATACCATTGAAATACAGCATAGCCAACACCTCAATAGCAGTGCAAAAATTTAGCTATTTTAAAACTTTAATAGCTGCTAAAATATTCATTGTATTTCTCTAAAACAAGTTTTATCTAATGAAGAAAAACCCAAATAACACACTACAATATTTATTTTTTAACATTTACACTTTAATACCTAATAAAAAACTGATTTGATCCATGATATTAATACCATTGAAAAACAGCATAGCCAACACCTCGATAGCATTGCAAGTTTTTAGCTGTTTTTAAACTTCAATAGCTGCTAAAATATTCATCGAATTTATCTAAAACTAATTTTATTGTATCAAGAAAAACCCACAAAACACACTACAATATTTATTTTTAAACATGTACCTTTTAATAACTTATGAAAAACTGATTTGATCCATGATATTAATACCATTGAAAAACAGCATAAAAAACTGATTTGATCCATGATATTAATACCATTGAAATACAGCATAGCCAACACCTCAATAGCAGTGCAAAAATTTAGCTATTTTAAAACTTTAATAGCTGCTAAAATATTCATTGTATTTCTCTAAAACAAGTTTTATCTAATGAAGAAAAACCCAAATAACACACTACAATATTTATTTTTTAACATTTACACTTTAATACCTAATAAAAAACTGATTTGATCCATGATATTAATACCATTGAAAAACAGCATAGCCAACACCTCGATAGCATTGCAAGTTTTTAGCTGTTTTTAAACTTCAATAGCTGCTAAAATATTCATCGAATTTATCTAAAACTAATTTTATTGTATCAAGAAAAACCCACAAAACACACTACAATATTTATTTTTAAACATGTACCTTTTAATAACTTATGAAAAACTGATTTGATCCATGATATTAATACCATTGAAAAACAGCATAAAAAACTGATTTGATCCATGATATTAATACCATTGAAATACAGCATAGCCAACACCTCAATAGCAGTGCAAAAATTTAGCTATTTTAAAACTTTAATAGCTGCTAAAATATTCATTGTATTTCTCTAAAACAAGTTTTATCTAATGAAGAAAAACCCAAATAACACACTACAATATTTATTTTTTAACATTTACACTTTAATACCTAATAAAAAACTGATTTGATCCATGATATTAATACCATTGAAAAACAGCATAGCCAACACCTCGATAGCATTGCAAGTTTTTAGCTGTTTTTAAACTTCAATAGCTGCTAAAATATTCATCGAATTTATCTAAAACTAATTTTATTGTATCAAGAAAAACCCACAAAACACACTACAATATTTATTTTTAAACATGTACCTTTTAATAACTTATGAAAAACTGATTTGATCCATGATATTAATACCATTGAAAAACAGCATAAAAACTGATTTGATCCATGATATTAATACCATTGAAATACAGCATAGCCAACACCTCAATAGCAGTGCAAAAATTTAGCTATTTTAAAACTTTAATAGCTGCTAAAATATTCATTGTATTTCTCTAAAACAAGTTTTATCTAATGAAGAAAAACCCAAATAACACACTACAATATTTATTTTTTAACATTTACACTTTAATACCTAATAAAAAACTGATTTGATCCATGATATTAATACCATTGAAAAACAGCATAGCCAACACCTCGATAGCATTGCAAGTTTTTAGCTGTTTTTAAACTTCAATAGCTGCTAAAATATTCATCGAATTTATCTAAAACTAATTTTATTGTATCAAGAAAAACCCACAAAACACACTACAATATTTATTTTTAAACATGTACCTTTTAATAACTTATGAAAAACTGATTTGATCCATGATATTAATACCATTGAAAAACAGCATAAAAAACTGATTTGATCCATGATATTAATACCATTGAAATACAGCATAGCCAACACCTCAATAGCAGTGCAAAAATTTAGCTATTTTAAAACTTTAATAGCTGCTAAAATATTCATTGTATTTCTCTAAAACAAGTTTTATCTAATGAAGAAAAACCCAAATAACACACTACAATATTTATTTTTTAACATTTACACTTTAATACCTAATAAAAAACTGATTTGATCCATGATATTAATACCATTGAAAAACAGCATAGCCAACACCTCGATAGCATTGCAAGTTTTTAGCTGTTTTTAAACTTCAATAGCTGCTAAAATATTCATCGAATTTATCTAAAACTAATTTTATTGTATCAAGAAAAACCCACAAAACACACTACAATATTTATTTTTAAACATGTACCTTTTAATAACTTATGAAAAACTGATTTGATCCATGATATTAATACCATTGAAAAACAGCATAAAAACTGATTTGATCCATGATATTAATACCATTGAAATACAGCATAGCCAACACCTCAATAGCAGTGCAAAAATTTAGCTATTTTAAAACTTTAATAGCTGCTAAAATATTCATTGTATTTCTCTAAAACAAGTTTTATCTAATGAAGAAAAACCCAAATAACACACTACAATATTTATTTTTTAACATTTACACTTTAATACCTAATAAAAAACTGATTTGATCCATGATATTAATACCATTGAAAAACAGCATAGGCAACACCTCGATAGCATTGCAAGTTTTTAGCTGTTTTTAAACTTCAATAGCTGCTAAAATATTCATCGAATTTATCTAAAACTAATTTTATTGTATCAAGAAAAACCCACAAAACACACTACAATATTTATTTTTAAACATGTACCTTTTAATAACTTATGAAAAACTGATTTGATCCATGATATTAATACCATTGAAAAACAGCATAAAAAACTGATTTGATCCATGATATTAATACCATTGAAATACAGCATAGCCAACACCTCAATAGCAGTGCAAAAATTTAGCTATTTTAAAACTTTAATAGCTGCTAAAATATTCATTGTATTTCTCTAAAACAAGTTTTATCTAATGAAGAAAAACCCAAATAACACACTACAATATTTATTTTTTAACATTTACACTTTAATACCTAATAAAAAACTGATTTGATCCATGATATTAATACCATTGAAAAACAGCATAGCCAACACCTCGATAGCATTGCAAGTTTTTAGCTGTTTTTAAACTTCAATAGCTGCTAAAATATTCATCGAATTTATCTAAAACTAATTTTATTGTATCAAGAAAAACCCACAAAACACACTACAATATTTATTTTTAAACATGTACCTTTTAATAACTTATGAAAAACTGATTTGATCCATGATATTAATACCATTGAAAAACAGCATAAAAAACTGATTTGATCCATGATATTAATACCATTGAAATACAGCATAGCCAACACCTCAATAGCAGTGCAAAAATTTAGCTATTTTAAAACTTTAATAGCTGCTAAAATATTCATTGTATTTCTCTAAAACAAGTTTTATCTAATGAAGAAAAACCCAAATAACACACTACAATATTTATTTTTTAACATTTACACTTTAATACCTAATAAAAAACTGATTTGATCCATGATATTAATACCATTGAAAAACAGCATAGCCAACACCTCGATAGCATTGCAAGTTTTTAGCTGTTTTTAAACTTCAATAGCTGCTAAAATATTCATCGAATTTATCTAAAACTAATTTTATTGTATCAAGAAAAACCCACAAAACACACTACAATATTTATTTTTAAACATGTACCTTTTAATAACTTATGAAAAACTGATTTGATCCATGATATTAATACCATTGAAAAACAGCATAAAAACTGATTTGATCCATGATATTAATACCATTGAAATACAGCATAGCCAACACCTCAATAGCAGTGCAAAAATTTAGCTATTTTAAAACTTTAATAGCTGCTAAAATATTCATTGTATTTCTCTAAAACAAGTTTTATCTAATGAAGAAAAACCCAAATAACACACTACAATATTTATTTTTTAACATTTACACTTTAATACCTAATAAAAAACTGATTTGATCCATGATATTAATACCATTGAAAAACAGCATAGGCAACACCTCGATAGCATTGCAAGTTTTTAGCTGTTTTTAAACTTCAATAGCTGCTAAAATATTCATCGAATTTATCTAAAACTAATTTTATTGTATCAAGAAAAACCCACAAAACACACTACAATATTTATTTTTTAACATTTACACTTTAATACCTAATAAAAAACTGATTTGATCCATGATATTAATACCATTGAAAAACAGCATAGCCAACACCTCGATAGCATTGCAAGTTTTTAGCTGTTTTTAAACTTCAATAGCTGCTAAAATATTCATCGAATTTATCTAAAACTAATTTTATTGTATCAAGAAAAACCCACAAAACACACTACAATATTTATTTTTAAACATGTACCTTTTAATAACTTATGAAAAACTGATTTGATCCATGATATTAATACCATTGAAAAACAGCATAAAAAACTGATTTGATCCATGATATTAATACCATTGAAATACAGCATAGCCAACACCTCAATAGCAGTGCAAAAATTTAGCTATTTTAAAACTTTAATAGCTGCTAAAATATTCATTGTATTTCTCTAAAACAAGTTTTATCTAATGAAGAAAAACCCAAATAACACACTACAATATTTATTTTTTAACATTTACACTTTAATACCTAATAAAAAACTGATTTGATCCATGATATTAATACCATTGAAAAACAGCATAGCCAACACCTCGATAGCATTGCAAGTTTTTAGCTGTTTTTAAACTTCAATAGCTGCTAAAATATTCATCGAATTTATCTAAAACTAATTTTATTGTATCAAGAAAAACCCACAAAACACACTACAATATTTATTTTTAAACATGTACCTTTTAATAACTTATGAAAAACTGATTTGATCCATGATATTAATACCATTGAAAAACAGCATAAAAACTGATTTGATCCATGATATTAATACCATTGAAATACAGCATAGCCAACACCTCAATAGCAGTGCAAAAATTTAGCTATTTTAAAACTTTAATAGCTGCTAAAATATTCATTGTATTTCTCTAAAACAAGTTTTATCTAATGAAGAAAAACCCAAATAACACACTACAATATTTATTTTTTAACATTTACACTTTAATACCTAATAAAAAACTGATTTGATCCATGATATTAATACCATTGAAAAACAGCATAGGCAACACCTCGATAGCATTGCAAGTTTTTAGCTGTTTTTAAACTTCAATAGCTGCTAAAATATTCATCGAATTTATCTAAAACTAATTTTATTGTATCAAGAAAAACCCACAAAACACACTACAATATTTATTTTTAAACATGTACCTTTTAATAACTTATGAAAAACTGATTTGATCCATGATATTAATACCATTGAAAAACAGCATAAAAAACTGATTTGATCCATGATATTAATACCATTGAAATACAGCATAGCCAACACCTCAATAGCAGTGCAAAAATTTAGCTATTTTAAAACTTTAATAGCTGCTAAAATATTCATTGTATTTCTCTAAAACAAGTTTTATCTAATGAAGAAAAACCCAAATAACACACTACAATATTTATTTTTTAACATTTACACTTTAATACCTAATAAAAAACTGATTTGATCCATGATATTAATACCATTGAAAAACAGCATAGCCAACACCTCGATAGCATTGCAAGTTTTTAGCTGTTTTTAAACTTCAATAGCTGCTAAAATATTCATCGAATTTATCTAAAACTAATTTTATTGTATCAAGAAAAACCCACAAAACACACTACAATATTTATTTTTAAACATGTACCTTTTAATAACTTATGAAAAACTGATTTGATCCATGATATTAATACCATTGAAAAACAGCATAAAAACTGATTTGATCCATGATATTAATACCATTGAAATACAGCATAGCCAACACCTCAATAGCAGTGCAAAAATTTAGCTATTTTAAAACTTTAATAGCTGCTAAAATATTCATTGTATTTCTCTAAAACAAGTTTTATCTAATGAAGAAAAACCCAAATAACACACTACAATATTTATTTTTTAACATTTACACTTTAATACCTAATAAAAAACTGATTTGATCCATGATATTAATACCATTGAAAAACAGCATAGGCAACACCTCGATAGCATTGCAAGTTTTTAGCTGTTTTTAAACTTCAATAGCTGCTAAAATATTCATCGAATTTATCTAAAACTAATTTTATTGTATCAAGAAAAACCCACAAAACACACTACAATATTTATTTTTAAACATGTACCTTTTAATAACTTATGAAAAACTGATTTGATCCATGATATTAATACCATTGAAAAACAGCATAAAAAACTGATTTGATCCATGATATTAATACCATTGAAATACAGCATAGCCAACACCTCAATAGCAGTGCAAAAATTTAGCTATTTTAAAACTTTAATAGCTGCTAAAATATTCATTGTATTTCTCTAAAACAAGTTTTATCTAATGAAGAAAAACCCAAATAACACACTACAATATTTATTTTTTAACATTTACACTTTAATACCTAATAAAAAACTGATTTGATCCATGATATTAATACCATTGAAAAACAGCATAGCCAACACCTCGATAGCATTGCAAGTTTTTAGCTGTTTTTAAACTTCAATAGCTGCTAAAATATTCATCGAATTTATCTAAAACTAATTTTATTGTATCAAGAAAAACCCACAAAACACACTACAATATTTATTTTTAAACATGTACCTTTTAATAACTTATGAAAAACTGATTTGATCCATGATATTAATACCATTGAAAAACAGCATAAAAAACTGATTTGATCCATGATATTAATACCATTGAAATACAGCATAGGCAACACCTCGATAGCATTGCAAGTTTTTAGCTGTTTTTAAACTTCAATAGCTGCTAAAATATTCATCGAATTTATCTAAAACTAATTTTATTGTATCAAGAAAAACCCACAAAACACACTACAATATTTATTTTTTAACATTTACACTTTAATACCTAATAAAAAACTGATTTGATCCATGATATTAATACCATTGAAAAACAGCATAGCCAACACCTCGATAGCATTGCAAGTTTTTAGCTGTTTTTAAACTTCAATAGCTGCTAAAATATTCATCGAATTTATCTAAAACTAATTTTATTGTATCAAGAAAAACCCACAAAACACACTACAATATTTATTTTTAAACATGTACCTTTTAATAACTTATGAAAAACTGATTTGATCCATGATATTAATACCATTGAAAAACAGCATAAAAAACTGATTTGATCCATGATATTAATACCATTGAAATACAGCATAGCCAACACCTCAATAGCAGTGCAAAAATTTAGCTATTTTAAAACTTTAATAGCTGCTAAAATATTCATTGTATTTCTCTAAAACAAGTTTTATCTAATGAAGAAAAACCCAAATAACACACTACAATATTTATTTTTTAACATTTACACTTTAATACCTAATAAAAAACTGATTTGATCCATGATATTAATACCATTGAAAAACAGCATAGCCAACACCTCGATAGCATTGCAAGTTTTTAGCTGTTTTTAAACTTCAATAGCTGCTAAAATATTCATCGAATTTATCTAAAACTAATTTTATTGTATCAAGAAAAACCCACAAAACACACTACAATATTTATTTTTAAACATGTACCTTTTAATAACTTATGAAAAACTGATTTGATCCATGATATTAATACCATTGAAAAACAGCATAAAAAACTGATTTGATCCATGATATTAATACCATTGAAATACAGCATAGCCAACACCTCAATAGCAGTGCAAAAATTTAGCTATTTTAAAACTTTAATAGCTGCTAAAATATTCATTGTATTTCTCTAAAACAAGTTTTATCTAATGAAGAAAAACCCAAATAACACACTACAATATTTATTTTTTAACATTTACACTTTAATACCTAATAAAAAACTGATTTGATCCATGATATTAATACCATTGAAAAACAGCATAGCCAACACCTCGATAGCATTGCAAGTTTTTAGCTGTTTTTAAACTTCAATAGCTGCTAAAATATTCATCGAATTTATCTAAAACTAATTTTATTGTATCAAGAAAAACCCACAAAACACACTACAATATTTATTTTTAAACATGTACCTTTTAATAACTTATGAAAAACTGATTTGATCCATGATATTAATACCATTGAAAAACAGCATAAAAAACTGATTTGATCCATGATATTAATACCATTGAAATACAGCATAGCCAACACCTCAATAGCAGTGCAAAAATTTAGCTATTTTAAAACTTTAATAGCTGCTAAAATATTCATTGTATTTCTCTAAAACAAGTTTTATCTAATGAAGAAAAACCCAAATAACACACTACAATATTTATTTTTTAACATTTACACTTTAATACCTAATAAAAAACTGATTTGATCCATGATATTAATACCATTGAAAAACAGCATAGCCAACACCTCGATAGCATTGCAAGTTTTTAGCTGTTTTTAAACTTCAATAGCTGCTAAAATATTCATCGAATTTATCTAAAACTAATTTTATTGTATCAAGAAAAACCCACAAAACACACTACAATATTTATTTTTAAACATGTACCTTTTAATAACTTATGAAAAACTGATTTGATCCATGATATTAATACCATTGAAAAACAGCATAAAAAACTGATTTGATCCATGATATTAATACCATTGAACTAATTTTATTGTATCAAGAAAAACCCACAAAACACACTACAATATTTATTTTTTAACATTTACACTTTAATACCTAATAAAAAACTGATTTGATCCATGATATTAATACCATTGAAAAACAGCATAGCCAACACCTCGATAGCATTGCAAGTTTTTAGCTGTTTTAAAACTTTAATAGCTGCTAAAATATTCATTGTATTTCTCTAAAACAAGTTTTATCTAATGAAGAAAAACCCAAATAACACACTACAATATTTATTTTTTAACACTTACACTTTAATACCTAATAAAAAACTGATTTGATCCATGATATTAATACCATTGAAAAACAGCATAGCCAACACCTCGATAGCATTGCAAGTTTTTAGCTGTTTTTAAACTTCAATAGCTGCTCAAATATTCATCGAATTTATCTAAAACTAATTTTATTGTATCAAGAAAAACCCACAAAACACACTACAATATTTATTTTTAAACATGTACCTTTTAATAACTTATGAAAAACTGATTTGATCCATGATATTAATACCATTGAAAAACAGCATAAAAAACCCAAATAACACACTACAATATTTATTTTTTAACATTTACACTTTAATACCTAATAAAAAACTGATTTGATCCATGATATTAATACCATTGAAAAACAGCATAAAAAACTGATTTGATCCATGATATTAATACCATTGAAATACAGCATAGCCAACACCTCAATAGCAGTGCAAAAATTTAGCTATTTTAAAACTTTAATAGCTGCTAAAATATTCATTGTATTTCTCTAAAACAAGTTTTATCTAATGAAGAAAAACCCAAATAACACACTACAATATTTATTTTTTAACATTTACACTTTAATACCTAATAAAAAACTGATTTGATCCATGATATTAATACCATTGAAAAACAGCATAGCCAACACCTTGATAGCATTGCAAGTTTTTAGCTGTTTTTAAACTTCAATAGCTGCTAAAATATTCATCGAATTTATCTAAAACTAATTTTATTGTATCAAGAAAAACCCACAAAACACACTACAATATTTATTTTTAAACATGTACCTTTTAATAACTTATGAAAAACTGATTTGATCCATGATATTAATACCATTGAAAAACAGCATAAAAAACTGATTTGATCCATGATATTAATACCATTGAAATACAGCATAGCCAACACCTCAATAGCAGTGCAAAAATTTAGCTATTTTAAAACTTTAATAGCTGCTAAAATATTCATTGTATTTCTCTAAAACAAGTTTTATCTAATGAAGAAAAACCCAAATAACACACTACAATATTTATTTTTTAACATTTACACTTTAATACCTAATAAAAAACTGATTTGATCCATGATATTAATACCATTGAAAAACAGCATAAAAAACTGATTTGATCCATGATATTAATACCATTGAAATACAGCATAGCCAACACCTCAATAGCAGTGCAAAAATTTAGCTATTTTAAAACTTTAATAGCTGCTAAAATATTCATTGTATTTCTCTAAAACAAGTTTTATCTAATGAAGAAAAACCCAAATAACACACTACAATATTTATTTTTTAACATTTACACTTTAATACCTAATAAAAAACTGATTTGATCCATGATATTAATACCATTGAAAAACAGCATAGCCAACACCTTGATAGCATTGCAAGTTTTTAGCTGTTTTTAAACTTCAATAGCTGCTAAAATATTCATCGAATTTATCTAAAACTAATTTTATTGTATCAAGAAAAACCCACAAAACACACTACAATATTTATTTTTAAACATGTACCTTTTAATAACTTATGAAAAACTGATTTGATCCATGATATTAATACCATTGAAAAACAGCATAAAAAACTGATTTGATCCATGATATTAATACCATTGAAATACAGCATAGCCAACACCTCAATAGCAGTGCAAAAATTTAGCTATTTTAAAACTTTAATAGCTGCTAAAATATTCATTGTATTTCTCTAAAACAAGTTTTATCTAATGAAGAAAAACCCAAATAACACACTACAATATTTATTTTTTAACATTTACACTTTAATACCTAATAAAAAACTGATTTGATCCATGATATTAATACCATTGAAAAACAGCATAAAAAACTGATTTGATCCATGATATTAATACCATTGAAATACAGCATAGCCAACACCTCAATAGCAGTGCAAAAATTTAGCTATTTTAAAACTTTAATAGCTGCTAAAATATTCATTGTATTTCTCTAAAACAAGTTTTATCTAATGAAGAAAAAACCCAAATAACACACTACAATATTTATTTTTTAACATTTACACTTTAATACCTAATAAAAAACTGATTTGATCCATGATATTAATACCATTGAAAAACAGCATAGCCAACACCTCGATAGCATTGCAAGTTTTTAGCTGTTTTTAAACTTCAATAGCTGCTCAAATATTCATCGAATTTATCTAAAACTAATTTTATTGTATCAAGAAAAACCCACAAAACACACTACAATATTTATTTTTTAAACATTTACCCTTTAATACCTAATAAAAAACTGATTTGATCCATGATATTAATACCATTGAAAAACAGCATAAAAATCTGATTTGATCCATGATATTAATACCATTGAAATACAGCATAGCCAACACCTCAATAGCAGTGCAAAAATTTAGCTATTTTAAAACTTTAATAGCTGCTAAAATATTCATTGTATTTCTCTAAAACAAGTTTTATCTAATGAAGAAAAACCCAAATAACACACTACAATATTTATTTTTTAACATTTACACTTTAATACCTAATAAAAAACTGATTTGATCCATGATATTAATACCATTGAAATACAGCATAGCCAACACCTCAATAGCAGTGCAAAAATTTAGCTATTTTAAAACTTTAATAGCTGCTAAAATATTCATTGTATTTCTCTAAAACAAGTTTTATCTAATGAAGAAAAACCCAAATAACACACTACAATATTTATTTTTTAACATTTACACTTTAATACCTAATAAAAAACTGATTTGATCCATGATATTAATACCATTGAAATACAGCATAGCCAACACCTCGATAGCATTGCAAGTTTTTAGCTGTTTTTAAACTTCAATAGCTGCTGAAATATTCATCGAATTTATCTAAAGCTAATTTTATTGTATCAAGAAAAACCCACAAAACACACTACAATATTTATTTTTAAACATTTACCTTTTAATACCTAATGAAAAACTGACTTCATCCATGATATTAATACCATTGAAATACAGCATAGCCAACACCTCAATAGCAGTGCAAAAATTTAGCTATTTTAAAACTTTAATAGCTGCTAAAATATTCATTGTATTTCTCTAAAACAAGTTTTATCTAATGAAGAAAAACCCAAATAACACACTACAATATTTATTTTTTAACATTTACACTTTAATACCTAATAAAAAACTGATTTGATCCATGATATTAATACCATTGAAAAACAGCATAAAAAACTGATTTGATCCATGATATTAATACCATTGAAATACAGCATAGCCAACACCTCAATAGCAGTGCAAAAATTTAGCTATTTTAAAACTTTAATAGCTGCTAAAATATTCATTGTATTTCTCTAAAACAAGTTTTATCTAATGAAGAAAAACCCAAATAACACACTACAATATTTATTTTTTAACATTTACACTTTAATACCTAATAAAAAACTGATTTGATCCATGATATTAATACCATTGAAAAACAGCATAGCCAACACCTCGATAGCATTGCAAGTTTTTAGCTGTTTTTAAACTTCAATAGCTGCTCAAATATTCATCGAATTTATCTAAAACTAATTTTATTGTATCAAGAAAAACCCACAAAACACACTACAATATTTATTTTTTAAACATTTACCCTTTAATACCTAATAAAAAACTGATTTGATCCATGATATTAATACCATTGAAAAACAGCATAAAAATCTGATTTGATCCATGATATTAATACCATTGAAATACAGCATAGCCAACACCTCAATAGCAGTGCAAAAATTTAGCTATTTTAAAACTTTAATAGCTGCTAAAATATTCATTGTATTTCTCTAAAACAAGTTTTATCTAATGAAGAAAAACCCAAATAACACACTACAATATTTATTTTTTAACATTTACACTTTAATACCTAATAAAAAACTGATTTGATCCATGATATTAATACCATTGAAATACAGCATAGCCAACACCTCAATAGCAGTGCAAAAATTTAGCTATTTTAAAACTTTAATAGCTGCTAAAATATTCATTGTATTTCTCTAAAACAAGTTTTATCTAATGAAGAAAAACCCAAATAACACACTACAATATTTATTTTTTAACATTTACACTTTAATACCTAATAAAAAACTGATTTGATCCATGATATTAATACCATTGAAATACAGCATAGCCAACACCTCGATAGCATTGCAAGTTTTTAGCTGTTTTTAAACTTCAATAGCTGCTGAAATATTCATCGAATTTATCTAAAGCTAATTTTATTGTATCAAGAAAAACCCACAAAACACACTACAATATTTATTTTTAAACATTTACCTTTTAATACCTAATGAAAAACTGACTTCATCCATGATATTAATACCATTGAAATACAGCATAGCCAACACCTCAATAGCAGTGCAAAAATTTAGCTATTTTAAAACTTTAATAGCTGCTAAAATATTCATTGTATTTCTCTAAAACAAGTTTTATCTAATGAAGAAAAACCCAAATAACACACTACAATATTTATTTTTAAACATGTACCTTTTAATACCTAATGAAAAACTGATTTGATCCATGATATTAATACCATTGAAATACAGCATAGCCAACACCTCAATAGCAGTGCAAAAATTTAGCTATTTTAAAACTTTAATAGCTGCTAAAATATTCATTGTATTTCTCTAAAACAAGTTTTATCTAATGAAGAAAAACCCAAATAACACACTACAATATTTATTTTTTAACATTTACACTTTAATACCTAATAAAAAACTGATTTGATCCATGATATTAATACCATTGAAATACAGCATAGCCAACACCTCGATAGCATTGCAAGTTTTTAGCTGTTTTTAAACTTCAATAGCTGCTGAAATATTCATCGAATTTATCTAAAACTAATTTTATTGTATCAAGAAAAACCCAAAAAACACACTACAATATTTATTTTTAAACATGTACCTTTTAATACCTAATGAAAAACTGATTTGATCCATGATATTAATACCATTGAAAAACAGCATAAAAAACTGATTTGATCCATGATATTAATACCATTGAAATACAGCATAGCCAACACCTCAATAGCAGTGCAAAAATTTAGCTATTTTAAAACTTTAATAGCTGCTAAAATATTCATTGTATTTCTCTAAAACAAGTTTTATCTAATGAAGAAAAACCCAAATAACACACTACAATATTTATTTTTTAACATTTACACTTTAATACCTAATAAAAAACTGATTTGATCCATGATATTAATACCATTGAAAAACAGCATAGCCAACACCTCGATAGCATTGCAAGTTTTTAGCTGTTTTTAAACTTCAATAGCTGCTAAAATATTCATCGAAATTATCTAAAACTAATTTTATTGTATCAAGAAAAACCCACAAAACACACTACAATATTTATTTTTAAACATGTACCTTTTAATACCTAATGAAAAACTGATTTGATCCATGATATTAATACCATTGAAATACAGCATAGCCAACACCTCAATAGCAGTGCAAAAATTTAGCTATTTTAAAACTTTAATAGCTGCTAAAATATTCATTGTATTTCTCTAAAACAAGTTTTATCTAATGAAGAAAAACCCAAATAACACACTACAATATTTATTTTTTAACATTTACACTTTAATACCTAATAAAAAACTGATTTGATCCATGATATTAATACCATTGAAATACAGCATAGCCAACACCTCGATAGCATTGCAAGTTTTTAGCTGTTTTTAAACTTCAATAGCTGCTGAAATATTCATCGAATTTATCTAAAGCTAATTTTATTGTATCAAGAAAAACCCACAAAACACACTACAATATTTATTTTTAAACATTTACCTTTTAATACCTAATGAAAAACTGACTTCATCCATGATATTAATACCATTGAAATACAGCATAGCCAACACCTCAATAGCAGTGCAAAAATTTAGCTATTTTAAAACTTTAATAGCTGCTAAAATATTCATTGTATTTCTCTAAAACAAGTTTTATCTAATGAAGAAAAACCCAAATAACACACTACAATATTTATTTTTAAACATGTACCTTTTAATACCTAATGAAAAACTGATTTGATCCATGATATTAATACCATTGAAATACAGCATAGCCAACACCTCAATAGCAGTGCAAAAATTTAGCTATTTTAAAACTTTAATAGCTGCTAAAATATTCATTGTATTTCTCTAAAACAAGTTTTATCTAATGAAGAAAAACCCAAATAACACACTACAATATTTATTTTTTAACATTTACACTTTAATACCTAATAAAAAACTGATTTGATCCATGATATTAATACCATTGAAATACAGCATAGCCAACACCTCGATAGCATTGCAAGTTTTTAGCTGTTTTTAAACTTCAATAGCTGCTGAAATATTCATCGAATTTATCTAAAACTAATTTTATTGTATCAAGAAAAACCCACAAAACACACTACAATATTTATTTTTAAACATGTACCTTTTAATACCTAATGAAAAACTGATTTGATCCATGATATTAATACCATTGAAAAACAGCATAAAAAACTGATTTGATCCATGATATTAATACCATTGAAATACAGCATAGCCAACACCTCAATAGCAGTGCAAAAATTTAGCTATTTTAAAACTTTAATAGCTGCTAAAATATTCATTGTATTTCTCTAAAACAAGTTTTATCTAATGAAGAAAAACCCAAATAACACACTACAATATTTATTTTTTAACATTTACACTTTAATACCTAATAAAAAACTGATTTGATCCATGATATTAATACCATTGAAAAACAGCATAGCCAACACCTCGATAGCATTGCAAGTTTTTAGCTGTTTTTAAACTTCAATAGCTGCTAAAATATTCATCGAAATTATCTAAAACTAATTTTATTGTATCAAGAAAAACCCACAAAACACACTACAATATTTATTTTTAAACATGTACCTTTTAATACCTAATGAAAAACTGATTTGATCCATGATATTAATACCATTGAAATACAGCATAGCCAACACCTCAATAGCAGTGCAAAAATTTAGCTATTTTAAAACTTTAATAGCTGCTAAAATATTCATTGTATTTCTCTAAAACAAGTTTTATCTAATGAAGAAAAACCCAAATAACACACTACAATATTTATTTTTTAACATTTACACTTTAATACCTAATAAAAAACTGATTTGATCCATGATATTAATACCATTGAAATACAGCATAGCCAACACCTCGATAGCATTGCAAGTTTTTAGCTGTTTTTAAACTTCAATAGCTGCTGAAATATTCATCGAATTTATCTAAAACTAATTTTATTGTATCAAGAAAAACCCACAAAACACACTACAATATTTATTTTTAAACATGTACCTTTTAATACCTAATGAAAAACTGATTTGATCCATGATATTAATACCATTGAAAAACAGCATAAAAAACTGATTTGATCCATGATATTAATACCATTGAAATACAGCATAGCCAACACCTCAATAGCAGTGCAAAAATTTAGCTATTTTAAAACTTTAATAGCTGCTAAAATATTCATTGTATTTCTCTAAAACAAGTTTTATCTAATGAAGAAAAACCCAAATAACACACTACAATATTTATTTTTTAACATTTACACTTTAATACCTAATAAAAAACTGATTTGATCCATGATATTAATACCATTGAAAAACAGCATAGCCAACACCTCGATAGCATTGCAAGTTTTTAGCTGTTTTTAAACTTCAATAGCTGCTAAAATATTCATCGAAATTATCTAAAACTAATTTTATTGTATCAAGAAAAACCCACAAAACACACTACAATATTTATTTTTAAACATGTACCTTTTAATACCTAATGAAAAACTGATTTGATCCATGATATTAATACCATTGAAAAACAGCATAAAAAACTGATTTGATCCATGATATTAATACCATTGAAATACAGCATAGCCAACACCTCAATAGCAGTGCAAAAATTTAGCTATTTTAAAACTTTAATAGCTGCTAAAATATTCATTGTATTTCTCTAAAACAAGTTTTATCTAATGAAGAAAAACCCAAATAACACACTACAATATTTATTTTTTAACATTTACACTTTAATACCTAATAAAAAACTGATTTGATCCATGATATTAATACCATTGAAAAACAGCATAGCCAACACCTCGATAGCATTGCAAGTTTTTAGCTGTTTTTAAACTTCAATAGCTGCTAAAATATTCATCGAAATTATCTAAAACTAATTTTATTGTATCAAGAAAAACCCACAAAACACACTACAATATTTATTTTTAAACATGTACCTTTTAATACCTAATGAAAAACTGATTTGATCCATGATATTAATACCATTGAAATACAGCATAGCCAACACCTCAATAGCAGTGCAAAAATTTAGCTATTTTAAAACTTTAATAGCTGCTAAAATATTCATTGTATTTCTCTAAAACAAGTTTTATCTAATGAAGAAAAACCCAAATAACACACTACAATATTTATTTTTTAACATTTACACTTTAATACCTAATAAAAAACTGATTTGATCCATGATATTAATACCATTGAAATACAGCATAGCCAACACCTCAATAGCAGTGCAAAAATTTAGCTATTTTAAAACTTTAATAGCTGCTAAAATATTCATTGTATTTCTCTAAAACAAGTTTTATCTAATGAAGAAAAACCCAAATAACACACTACAATATTTATTTTTTAACATTTACACTTTAATACCTAATAAAAAACTGATTTGATCCATGATATTAATACCATTGAAATACAGCATAGCCAACACCTCGATAGCATTGCAAGTTTTTAGCTGTTTTTAAACTTCAATAGCTGCTGAAATATTCATCGAATTTATCTAAAACTAATTTTATTGTATCAAGAAAAACCCACAAAACACACTACAATATTTATTTTTAAACATGTACCTTTTAATAACTTATGAAAAACTGATTTGATCCATGATATTAATACCATTGAAAAACAGCATAAAAAACTGATTTGATCCATGATATTAATACCATTGAAATACAGCATAGCCAACACCTCAATAGCAGTGCAAAAATTTAGCTATTTTAAAACTTTAATAGCTGCTAAAATATTCATTGTATTTCTCTAAAACAAGTTTTATCTAATGAAGAAAAACCCAAATAACACACTACAATATTTATTTTTTAACATTTACACTTTAATACCTAATAAAAAACTGATTTGATCCATGATATTAATACCATTGAAAAACAGCATAGCCAACACCTCGATAGCATTGCAAGTTTTTAGCTGTTTTTAAACTTCAATAGCTGCTAAAATATTCATCGAATTTATCTAAAACTAATTTTATTGTATCAAGAAAATCCCACAAAACACACTACAATATTTATTTTTTAAACATTTACCCTTTAATACCTAATAAAAAACTGATTTGATCCATGATATTAATACCATTGAAAAACAGCATAAAAAACTGATTTGATCCATGATATTAATACCATTGAAATACAGCATAGCCAACACCTCAATAGCAGTGCAAAAATTTAGCTATTTTAAAACTTTAATAGCTGCTAAAATATTCATTGTATTTCTCTAAAACAAGTTTTATCTAATGAAGAAAAACCCAAATAACACACTACAATATTTATTTTTTAACATTTACACTTTAATACCTAATAAAAAACTGATTTGATCCATGATATTAATACCATTGAAAAACAGCATAGCCAACACCTCGATAGCATTGCAAGTTTTTAGCTGTTTTTAAACTTCAATAGCTGCTAAAATATTCATCGAATTTATCTAAAACTAATTTTATTGTATCAAGAAAAACCCACAAAACACACTACAATATTTATTTTTTAAACATTTACCCTTTAATACCTAATAAAAAACTGATTTGATCCATGATATTAATACCATTGAAATACAGCATAGCCAACACCTCAATAGCAGTGCAAAAATTTAGCTATTTTAAAACTTTAATAGCTGCTAAAATATTCATTGTATTTCTCTAAAACAAGTTTTATCTAATGAAGAAAAACCCAAATAACACACTACAATATTTATTTTTTAACATTTACACTTTAATACCTAATAAAAAACTGATTTGATCCATGATATTAATACCATTGAAATACAGCATAGCCAACACCTCGATAGCATTGCAAGTTTTTAGCTGTTTTTAAACTTCAATAGCTGCTGAAATATTCATCGAATTTATCTAAAACTAATTTTATTGTATCAAGAAAAACCCACAAAACACACTACAATATTTATTTTTAAACATGTACCTTTTAATAACTTATGAAAAACTGATTTGATCCATGATATTAATACCATTGAAAAACAGCATAAAAAACTGATTTGATCCATGATATTAATACCATTGAAATACAGCATAGCCAACACCTCAATAGCAGTGCAAAAATTTAGCTATTTTAAAACTTTAATAGCTGCTAAAATATTCATTGTATTTCTCTAAAACAAGTTTTATCTAATGAAGAAAAACCCAAATAACACACTACAATATTTATTTTTTAACATTTACACTTTAATACCTAATAAAAAACTGATTTGATCCATGATATTAATACCATTGAAAAACAGCATAGCCAACACCTCGATAGCATTGCAAGTTTTTAGCTGTTTTTAAACTTCAATAGCTGCTAAAATATTCATCGAATTTATCTAAAACTAATTTTATTGTATCAAGAAAAACCCACAAAACACACTACAATATTTATTTTTTAAACATTTACCCTTTAATACCTAATAAAAAACTGATTTGATCCATGATATTAATACCATTGAAAAACAGCATAAAAAACTGATTTGATCCATGATATTAATACCATTGAAATACAGCATAGCCAACACCTCAATAGCAGTGCAAAAATTTAGCTATTTTAAAACTTTAATAGCTGCTAAAATATTCATTGTATTTCTCTAAAACAAGTTTTATCTAATGAAGAAAAACCCAAATAACACACTACAATATTTATTTTTTAACATTTACACTTTAATACCTAATAAAAAACTGATTTGATCCATGATATTAATACCATTGAAAAACAGCATAGCCAACACCTCGATAGCATTGCAAGTTTTTAGCTGTTTTTAAACTTCAATAGCTGCTAAAATATTCATCGAATTTATCTAAAACTAATTTTATTGTATCAAGAAAAACCCACAAAACACACTACAATATTTATTTTTTAAACATTTACCCTTTAATACCTAATAAAAAACTGATTTGATCCATGATATTAATACCATTGAAAAACAGCATAAAAAACTGATTTGATCCATGATATTAATACCATTGAAATACAGCATAGCCAACACCTCAATAGCAGTGCAAAAATTTAGCTATTTTAAAACTTTAATAGCTGCTAAAATATTCATTGTATTTCTCTAAAACAAGTTTTATCTAATGAAGAAAAACCCAAATAACACACTACAATATTTATTTTTTAACATTTACACTTTAATACCTAATAAAAAACTGATTTGATCCATGATATTAATACCATTGAAAAACAGCATAGCCAACACCTCGATAGCATTGCAAGTTTTTAGCTGTTTTTAAACTTCAATAGCTGCTAAAATATTCATCGAATTTATCTAAAACTAATTTTATTGTATCAAGAAAAACCCAATGAAGAAAAACCCAAATAACACACTACAATATTTATTTTTTAACATTTACACTTTAATACCTAATAAAAAACTGATTTGATCCATGATATTAATACCATTGAAAAACAGCATAGCCAACACCTCGATAGCATTGCAAGTTTTTAGCTGTTTTTAAACTTCAATAGCTGCTAAAATATTCATCGAATTTATCTAAAACTAATTTTATTGTATCAAGAAAAACCCACAAAACACACTACAATATTTATTTTTTAAACATTTACCCTTTAATACCTAATAAAAAACTGATTTGATCCATGATATTAATACCATTGAAAAACAGCATAAAAAACTGATTTGATCCATGATATTAATACCATTGAAATACAGCATAGCCAACACCTCAATAGCAGTGCAAAAATTTAGCTATTTTAAAACTTTAATAGCTGCTAAAATATTCATTGTATTTCTCTAAAACAAGTTTTATCTAATGAAGAAAAACCCAAATAACACACTACAATATTTATTTTTTAACATTTACACTTTAATACCTAATAAAAAACTGATTTGATCCATGATATTAATACCATTGAAATACAGCATAGCCAACACCTCAATAGCAGTGCAAAAATTTAGCTATTTTAAAACTTTAATAGCTGCTAAAATATTCATTGTATTTCTCTAAATCAAGTTTTATCTAATGAAGAAAAACCCAAATAACACACTACAATATTTATTTTTTAACATTTACACTTTAATACCTAATAAAAAACTGATTTGATCCATGATATTAATACCATTGAAATACAGCATAGCCAACACCTCGATAGCATTGCAAGTTTTTAGCTGTTTTTAAACTTCAATAGCTGCTGAAATATTCATCGAATTTATCTAAAACTAATTTTATTGTATCAAGAAAAACCCACAAAACACACTACAATATTTATTTTTAAACATTTACCTTTTAATACCTAATGAAAAACTGACTTCATCCATGATATTAATACCATTGAAATACAGCATAGCCAACACCTCAATAGCAGTGCAAAAATTTAGCTATTTTAAAACTTTAATAGCTGCTAAAATATTCATTGTATTTCTCTAAAACAAGTTTTATCTAATGAAGAAAAACCCAAATAACACACTACAATATTTATTTTTAAACATGTACCTTTTAATACCTAATGAAAAACTGATTTGATCCATGATATTAATACCATTGAAATACAGCATAGCCAACACCTCAATAGCAGTGCAAAAATTTAGCTATTTTAAAACTTTAATAGCTGCTAAAATATTCATTGTATTTCTCTAAAACAAGTTTTATCTAATGAAGAAAAACCCAAATAACACACTACAATATTTATTTTTTAACATTTACACTTTAATACCTAATAAAAAACTGATTTGATCCATGATATTAATACCATTGAAATACAGCATAGCCAACACCTCGATAGCATTGCAAGTTTTTAGCTGTTTTTAAACTTCAATAGCTGCTGAAATATTCATCGAATTTATCTAAAACTAATTTTATTGTATCAAGAAAAACCCACAAAACACACTACAATATTTATTTTTAAACATGTACCTTTTAATACCTAATGAAAAACTGATTTGATCCATGATATTAATACCATTGAAAAACAGCATAAAAAACTGATTTGATGCATGATATTAATACCATTGAAATACAGCATAGCCAACACCTCAATAGCAGTGCAAAAATTTAGCTATTTTAAAACTTTAATAGCTGCTAAAATATTCATTGTATTTCTCTAAAACAAGTTTTATCTAATGAAGAAAAACCCAAATAACACACTACAATATTTATTTTTTAACATTTACACTTTAATACCTAATAAAAAACTGATTTGATCCATGATATTAATACCATTGAAAAACAGCATAGCCAACACCTCGATAGCATTGCAAGTTTTTAGCTGTTTTTAAACTTCAATAGCTGCTAAAATATTCATCGAAATTATCTAAAACTAATTTTATTGTATCAAGAAAAACCCACAAAACACACTACAATATTTATTTTTAAACATGTACCTTTTAATACCTAATGAAAAACTGATTTGATCCATGATATTAATACCATTGAAATACAGCATAGCCAACACCTCAATAGCAGTGCAAAAATTTAGCTATTTTAAAACTTTAATAGCTGCTAAAATATTCATTGTATTTCTCTAAAACAAGTTTTATCTAATGAAGAAAAACCCAAATAACACACTACAATATTTATTTTTTAACATTTACACTTTAATACCTAATAAAAAACTGATTTGATCCATGATATTAATACCATTGAAATACAGCATAGCCAACACCTCGATAGCATTGCAAGTTTTTAGCTGTTTTTAAACTTCAATAGCTGCTGAAATATTCATCGAATTTATCTAAAACTAATTTTATTGTATCAAGAAAAACCCACAAAACACACTACAATATTTATTTTTAAACATGTACCTTTTAATAACTTATGAAAAACTGATTTGATCCATGATATTAATACCATTGAAAAACAGCATAAAAAACTGATTTGATCCATGATATTAATACCATTGAAATACAGCATAGCCAACACCTCAATAGCAGTGCAAAAATTTAGCTATTTTAAAACTTTAATAGCTGCTAAAATATTCATTGTATTTCTCTAAAACAAGTTTTATCTAATGAAGAAAAACCCAAATAACACACTACAATATTTATTTTTTAACATTTACACTTTAATACCTAATAAAAAACTGATTTGATCCATGATATTAATACCATTGAAAAACAGCATAGCCAACACCTCGATAGCATTGCAAGTTTTTAGCTGTTTTTAAACTTCAATAGCTGCTAAAATATTCATCGAAATTATCTAAAACTAATTTTATTGTATCAAGAAAAACCCACAAAACACACTACAATATTTATTTTTAAACATGTACCTTTTAATACCTAATGAAAAACTGATTTGATCCATGATATTAATACCATTGAAATACAGCATAGCCAACACCTCAATAGCAGTGCAAAAATTTAGCTATTTTAAAACTTTAATAGCTGCTAAAATATTCATTGTATTTCTCTAAAACAAGTTTTATCTAATGAAGAAAAACCCAAATAACACACTACAATATTTATTTTTTAACATTTACACTTTAATACCTAATAAAAAACTGATTTGATCCATGATATTAATACCATTGAAATACAGCATAGCCAACACCTCGATAGCATTGCAAGTTTTTAGCTGTTTTTAAACTTCAATAGCTGCTGAAATATTCATCGAATTTATCTAAAACTAATTTTATTGTATCAAGAAAAACCCACAAAACACACTACAATATTTATTTTTAAACATGTACCTTTTAATACCTAATGAAAAACTGATTTGATCCATGATATTAATACCATTGAAAAACAGCATAAAAAACTGATTTGATCCATGATATTAATACCATTGAAATACAGCATAGCCAACACCTCAATAGCAGTGCAAAAATTTAGCTATTTTAAAACTTTAATAGCTGCTAAAATATTCATTGTATTTCTCTAAAACAAGTTTTATGTAATGAAGAAAAACCCAAATAACACACTACAATATTTATTTTTTAACATTTACACTTTAATACCTAATAAAAAACTGATTTGATCCATGATATTAATACCATTGAAATACAGCATAGCCAACACCTCGATAGCATTGCAAGTTTTTAGCTGTTTTTAAACTTCAATAGCTGCTGAAATATTCATCGAATTTATCTAAAACTAATTTTATTGTATCAAGAAAAACCCACAAAACACACTACAATATTTATTTTTAAACATGTACCTTTTAATAACTTATGAAAAACTGATTTGATCCATGATATTAATACCATTGAAAAACAGCATAAAAAACTGATTTGATCCATGATATTAATACCATTGAAATACAGCATAGCCAACACCTCAATAGCAGTGCAAAAATTTAGCTATTTTAAAACTTTAATAGCTGCTAAAATATTCATTGTATTTCTCTAAAACAAGTTTTATCTAATGAAGAAAAACCCAAATAACACACTACAATATTTATTTTTTAACATTTACACTTTAATACCTAATAAAAAACTGATTTGATCCATGATATTAATACCATTGAAATACAGCATAGCCAACACCTCGATAGCATTGCAAGTTTTTAGCTGTTTTTAAACTTCAATAGCTGCTGAAATATTCATCGAATTTATCTAAAACTAATTTTATTGTATCAAGAAAAACCCACAAAACACACTACAATATTTATTTTTAAACATGTACCTTTTAATAACTTATGAAAAACTGATTTGATCCATGATATTAATACCATTGAAAAACAGCATAAAAAACTGATTTGATCCATGATATTAATACCATTGAAATACAGCATAGCCAACACCTCAATAGCAGTGCAAAAATTTAGCTATTTTAAAACTTTAATAGCTGCTAAAATATTCATTGTATTTCTCTAAAACAAGTTTTATCTAATGAAGAAAAACCCAAATAACACACTACAATATTTATTTTTTAACATTTACACTTTAATACCTAATAAAAAACTGATTTGATCCATGATATTAATACCATTGAAATACAGCATAGCCAACACCTCGATAGCATTGCAAGTTTTTAGCTGTTTTTAAACTTCAATAGCTGCTGAAATATTCATCGAATTTATCTAAAACTAATTTTATTGTATCAAGAAAAACCCACAAAACACACTACAATATTTATTTTTAAACATGTACCTTTTAATACCTAATGAAAAACTGATTTGATCCATGATATTAATACCATTGAAAAACAGCATAAAAAACTGATTTGATCCATGATATTAATACCATTGAAATACAGCATAGCCAACACCTCAATAGCAGTGCAAAAATTTAGCTATTTTAAAACTTTAATAGCTGCTAAAATATTCATTGTATTTCTCTAAAACAAGTTTTATCTAATGAAGAAAAACCCAAATAACACACTACAATATTTATTTTTTAACATTTACACTTTAATACCTAATAAAAAACTGATTTGATCCATGATATTAATACCATTGAAATACAGCATAGCCAACACCTCGATAGCATTGCAAGTTTTTAGCTGTTTTTAAACTTCAATAGCTGCTGAAATATTCATCGAATTTATCTAAAACTAATTTTATTGTATCAAGAAAAACCCACAAAACACACTACAATATTTATTTTTAAACATGTACCTTTTAATAACTTATGAAAAACTGATTTGATCCATGATATTAATACCATTGAAAAACAGCATAAAAAACTGATTTGATCCATGCTATTAATACCATTGAAATACAGCATAGCCAACACCTCAATAGCAGTGCAAAAATTTAGCTATTTTAAAACTTTAATAGCTGCTAAAATATTCATTGTATTTCTCTAAAACAAGTTTTATCTAATGAAGAAAAACCCAAATAACACACTACAATATTTATTTTTTAACATTTACACTTTAATACCTAATAAAAAACTGATTTGATCCATGATATTAATACCATTGAAATACAGCATAGCCAACACCTCGATAGCATTGCAAGTTTTTAGCTGTTTTTAAACTTCAATAGCTGCTGAAATATTCATCGAATTTATCTAAAACTAATTTTATTGTATCAAGAAAAACCCACAAAACACACTACAATATTTATTTTTAAACATGTACCTTTTAATAACTTATGAAAAACTGATTTGATCCATGATATTAATACCATTGAAAAACAGCATAAAAAACTGATTTGATCCATGCTATTAATACCATTGAAATACAGCATAGCCAACACCTCAATAGCAGTGCAAAAATTTAGCTATTTTAAAACTTTAATAGCTGCTAAAATATTCATTGTATTTCTCTAAAACAAGTTTTATCTAATGAAGAAAAACCCAAATAACACACTACAATATTTATTTTTTAACATTTACACTTTAATACCTAATAAAAAACTGATTTGATCCATGATATTAATACCATTGAAAAACAGCATAGCCAACACCTCGATAGCATTGCAAGTTTTTAGCTGTTTTTAAACTTCAATAGCTGCTAAAATATTCATCGAATTTATCTAAAACTAATTTTATTGTATCAAGAAAAACCCACAAAACACACTACAATATTTATTTTTTAAACATTTACCCTTTAATACCTAATAAAAAACTGATTTGATCCATGATATTAATACCATTGAAAAACAGCATAAAAAACTGATTTGATCCATGATATTAATACCATTGAAATACAGCATAGCCAACACCTCAATAGCAGTGCAAAAATTTAGCTATTTTAAAACTTTAATAGCTGCTAAAATATTCATTGTATTTCTCTAAAACAAGTTTTATCTAATGAAGAAAAACCCAAATAACACACTACAATATTTATTTTTTAACATTTACACTTTAATACCTAATAAAAAACTGATTTGATCCATGATATTAATACCATTGAAAAACAGCACAGCCAACACCTCGATAGCATTGCAAGTTTTTAGCTGTTTTTAAACTTCAATAGCTGCTAAAATATTCATCGAATTTATCTAAAACTAATTTTATTGTATCAAGAAAAACCCACAAAACACACTACAATATTTATTTTTTAAACATTTACCCTTTAATACCTAATAAAAAACTGATTTGATCCATGATATTAATACCATTGAAAAACAGCATAAAAAACTGATTTGATCCATGCTATTAATACCATTGAAATACAGCATAGCCAACACCTCAATAGCAGTGCAAAAATTTAGCTATTTTAAAACTTTAATAGCTGCTAAAATATTCATTGTATTTCTCTAAAACAAGTTTTATCTAATGAAGAAAAACCCAAATAACACACTACAATATTTATTTTTTAACATTTACACTTTAATACCTAATAAAAAACTGATTTGATCCATGATATTAATACCATTGAAATACAGCATAGCCAACACCTCGATAGCATTGCAAGTTTTTAGCTGTTTTTAAACTTCAATAGCTGCTGAAATATTCATCGAATTTATCTAAAACTAATTTTATTGTATCAAGAAAAACCCACAAAACACACTACAATATTTATTTTTAAACATGTACCTTTTAATAACTTATGAAAAACTGATTTGATCCATGATATTAATACCATTGAAAAACAGCATAGCCAACACCTCGATAGCATTGCAAGTTTTTAGCTGTTTTAAAACTTCAATAGCTGCTAAAATATTCATCGATTTTATCTAAAACTAATTTTATTGTATCAAGAAAAACCCACAAAACACACTACAATTTTTATTTTTAAACATGTACCTTTTAATACCTAATGAAAAACTGATTTGATCCATGATATTAATACCATTGAAATACAGCATAGCCAACACCTCGATAGCAGTGCAAAAATTTAGCTATTTTAAAACTTTAATAGCTGCTAAAATATTCATTGAATTTCTCTAAAACAAGTTTTATCTAATGAAGAAAAACCCAAATAACACACTACAATATTTATTTTTTAACATTTACCCTTTAATACCTAATAAAAAACTGATTTGATCCATGATATTAATACCATTGAAAAACAGCATAGCCAACACCTCGATAGCATTGCAAGTTTTTAGCTGTATTTAAAATTCAATAGCTGCTAAAATATTCATCGAATTTATCTAAAACTAATTTTATTGTATCAAGAAAAACCCACAAAACACACTACAATATTTATTTTTTAAACATTTACCTTTTAATACCTAATGAAAAACTGACTTCATCCATGATATTAATACCATTGAAATACAGCATAGCCAACACCTCAATAGCAGTGCAAAAATTTAGCTATTTTAAAACTTTAATAGCTGCTAAAATATTCATTGAATTTCTCTAAAACAAGTTTTATCTAATGAAGAAAAACCCAAATAACACACTACAATATTTATTTTTTAACATTTACCCTTTAATACCTAATAAAAAACTGATTTGATCCATGATATTAATACCATTGAAAAACAGCATAGCCAACACCTCGATAGCATTGCAAGTTTTTAGCTGTTTTTAAACTTCAATAGCTGCTAAAATATTCATCGAATTTATCTAAAACTAATTTTATTGTATCAAGAAAAACCCACAAAACACACTACAATATTTATTTTTAAACATGTACCTTTTAATAACTTATGAAAAACTGATTTGATCCATGATATTAATACCATTGAAAAACAGCATAAAAAACTGATTTGATCCATGATATTAATACCATTGAAATACAGCATAGCCAACACCTCAATAGCAGTGCAAAAATTTAGCTATTTTAAAACTTTAATAGCTGCTAAAATATTCATTGTATTTCTCTAAAACAAGTTTTATCTAATGAAGAAAAACCCAAATAACACACTACAATATTTATTTTTTAACATTTACACTTTAATACCTAATAAAAAACTGATTTGATCCATGATATTAATACCATTGAAAAACAGCATAGCCAACACCTCGATAGCATTGCAAGTTTTTAGCTGTTTTTAAACTTCAATAGCTGCTAAAATATTCATCGAATTTATCTAAAACTAATTTTATTGTATCAAGAAAAACCCACAAAACACACTACAATATTTATTTTTAAACATGTACCTTTTAATAACTTATGAAAAACTGATTTGATCCATGATATTAATACCATTGAAAAACAGCATAAAAAACTGATTTGATCCATGATATTAATACCATTGAAATACAGCATAGCCAACACCTCAATAGCAGTGCAAAAATTTAGCTATTTTAAAACTTTAATAGCTGCTAAAATATTCATTGTATTTCTCTAAAACAAGTTTTATCTAATGAAGAAAAACCCAAATAACACACTACAATATTTATTTTTTAACATTTACACTTTAATACCTAATAAAAAACTGATTTGATCCATGATATTAATACCATTGAAAAACAGCATAGCCAACACCTCGATAGCATTGCAAGTTTTTAGCTGTTTTTAAACTTCAATAGCTGCTAAAATATTCATCGAATTTATCTAAAACTAATTTTATTGTATCAAGAAAAACCCACAAAACACACTACAATATTTATTTTTAAACATGTACCTTTTAATAACTTATGAAAAACTGATTTGATCCATGATATTAATACCATTGAAAAACAGCATAAAAAACTGATTTGATCCATGATATTAATACCATTGAAATACAGCATAGCCAACACCTCAATAGCAGTGCAAAAATTTAGCTATTTTAAAACTTTAATAGCTGCTAAAATATTCATTGTATTTCTCTAAAACAAGTTTTATCTAATGAAGAAAAACCCAAATAACACACTACAATATTTATTTTTTAACATTTACACTTTAATACCTAATAAAAAACTGATTTGATCCATGATATTAATACCATTGAAAAACAGCATAGCCAACACCTCGATAGCATTGCAAGTTTTTAGCTGTTTTTAAACTTCAATAGCTGCTAAAATATTCATCGAATTTATCTAAAACTAATTTTATTGTATCAAGAAAAACCCACAAAACACACTACAATATTTATTTTTAAACATGTACCTTTTAATAACTTATGAAAAACTGATTTGATCCATGATATTAATACCATTGAAAAACAGCATAAAAAACTGATTTGATCCATGATATTAATACCATTGAAATACAGCATAGCCAACACCTCAATAGCAGTGCAAAAATTTAGCTATTTTAAAACTTTAATAGCTGCTAAAATATTCATTGTATTTCTCTAAAACAAGTTTTATCTAATGAAGAAAAACCCAAATAACACACTACAATATTTATTTTTTAACATTTACACTTTAATACCTAATAAAAAACTGATTTGATCCATGATATTAATACCATTGAAAAACAGCATAGCCAACACCTCGATAGCATTGCAAGTTTTTAGCTGTTTTTAAACTTCAATAGCTGCTAAAATATTCATCGAATTTATCTAAAACTAATTTTATTGTATCAAGAAAAACCCACAAAACACACTACAATATTTATTTTTAAACATGTACCTTTTAATAACTTATGAAAAACTGATTTGATCCATGATATTAATACCATTGAAAAACAGCATAAAAAACTGATTTGATCCATGATATTAATACCATTGAAATACAGCATAGCCAACACCTCAATAGCAGTGCAAAAATTTAGCTATTTTAAAACTTTAATAGCTGCTAAAATATTCATTGTATTTCTCTAAAACAAGTTTTATCTAATGAAGAAAAACCCAAATAACACACTACAATATTTATTTTTTAACATTTACACTTTAATACCTAATAAAAAACTGATTTGATCCATGATATTAATACCATTGAAAAACAGCATAGCCAACACCTCGATAGCATTGCAAGTTTTTAGCTGTTTTTAAACTTCAATAGCTGCTAAAATATTCATCGAATTTATCTAAAACTAATTTTATTGTATCAAGAAAAACCCACAAAACACACTACAATATTTATTTTTAAACATGTACCTTTTAATAACTTATGAAAAACTGATTTGATCCATGATATTAATACCATTGAAAAACAGCATAAAAAACTGATTTGATCCATGATATTAATACCATTGAAATACAGCATAGCCAACACCTCAATAGCAGTGCAAAAATTTAGCTATTTTAAAACTTTAATAGCTGCTAAAATATTCATTGTATTTCTCTAAAACAAGTTTTATCTAATGAAGAAAAACCCAAATAACACACTACAATATTTATTTTTTAACATTTACACTTTAATACCTAATAAAAAACTGATTTGATCCATGATATTAATACCATTGAAAAACAGCATAGCCAACACCTCGATAGCATTGCAAGTTTTTAGCTGTTTTTAAACTTCAATAGCTGCTAAAATATTCATCGAATTTATCTAAAACTAATTTTATTGTATCAAGAAAAACCCACAAAACACACTACAATATTTATTTTTAAACATGTACCTTTTAATAACTTATGAAAAACTGATTTGATCCATGATATTAATACCATTGAAAAACAGCATAAAAAACTGATTTGATCCATGATATTAATACCATTGAAATACAGCATAGCCAACACCTCAATAGCAGTGCAAAAATTTAGCTATTTTAAAACTTTAATAGCTGCTAAAATATTCATTGTATTTCTCTAAAACAAGTTTTATCTAATGAAGAAAAACCCAAATAACACACTACAATATTTATTTTTTAACATTTACCCTTTAATACCTAATAAAAAACTGATTTGATCCATGATATTAATACCATTGAAATACAGCATAGCCAACACCTCAATAGCAGTGCAAAAATTTAGCTATTTTAAAACTTTAATAGCTGCTAAAATATTCATTGAATTTCTCTAAAACAAGTTTTATCTAATGAAGAAAAACCCAAATAACACACTACAATATTAATTTTTTAACATTTACCCTTTAATACCTAATAAAAAACTGATTTGATCCATGATATTAATACCATTGAAAAACAGCATAGCCAACACCTCGATAGCAGTGCAAAAATTTAGCTATTTTAAAACTTTAATAGCTGCTACAATATTCATTGAATTTCTCTAAAACAAGTTTTATCTAATGAAGAAAACCCAAATAACACACTACAATATTAATTTTTTAACATTTACCCTTTAATACCTAATAAAAAACTGATTTGATCCATGATATTAATACCATTGAAAAACAGCATAGCCAACACCTCGATAGCAGTGCAAAAATTTAGCTATTTTAAAACTTTAATAGCTGCTAAAATATTCATTGAATTTCTCTAAAACAAGTTTTATCTAATGAAGAAAAACCCACAAAACACACTACAATATTTATTTTTAAACATTTACCCTTTAATACCTAATAAAAAACTGATTTGATCCATGATATTAATACCATTGAAAAACAGCATAGCCAACACCTCAATAGCATTGCAAGTTTTTAGCTGTTTTTAAACTTCAATAGCTGCTAAAATATTCATCGAATTTATCTAAAACTAATTTTATTGTATCAAGAAAAACCCACAAAACACACTACAATATTTATTTTTTAAACATTTACCCTTTAATACCTAATAAAAAACTGATTTGATCCATGATATTAATACCATTGAAAAACAGCATAGCCAACACCTCGATAGCATTGCAAGTTTTTAGCTGTTTTAAAACTTCAATAGCTGCTAAAATATTCATCGAATTTATCTAAAACTAATTTTATTGTATCAAGAAAACCCCACAAAACACACTACAATTTTTATTTTTAAACATGTACCTTTTAATACCTAATGAAAAACTGATTTGATCCATGATATTAATACCATTAAAAAACTGCAAAAAAAACTGATTTGATCCATGATATTAATACCATTGAAATACAGCATAGCCAACACCTCGATAGCAGTGCAAAAATTTAGCTATTTTAAAACTTTAATAGCTGCTAAAATATTCATTGAATTTCTCTAAAACAAGTTTTATCTAATGAAGAAAAACCCAAATAACACACTACAATATTTATTTTTAAACATTTACCTTTTAATACCTAATGAAAAACTGACTTCATCCATGATATTAATACCATTGAAATACAGCATAGCCAACACCTCAATAGCAGTGCAAAAATTTAGCTATTTTAAAACTTTAATAGCTGCTAAAATATTCATTGAATTTCTCTAAAACAAGTTTTATCTAATGAAGAAAAACCCAAATAACACACTACAATATTTATTTTTTAACATTTACCCTTTAATACCTAATAAAAAACTGATTTGATCCATGATATTAATACCATTGAAAAACAGCATAACCCACACCTCGATAGCAGTGCAAGTTTTTAGCTGTTTTTAAACTTCAATAGCTGCTAAAATATTCATCGAATTTATCTAAAACTAATTTTATTGTATCAAGAAAAACCCACAAAACACACTACAATATTTATTTTTTAAACATTTACCCTTTAATACCTAATAAAAAACTGATTTGATCCATGATATTAATACCATTGAAAAACAACATAGCCAACACCTCGATAGCATTGCAAGTTTTTAGCTGTTTTAAAACTTCAATAGCTGCTGAAATATTCATCGAATGTATCTAAAACTAATTTTATTGTATCAAGAAAAACCCACAAAACACACTACAATATTTATTTTTAAACATGTACCTTTTAATACCTAATGAAAAACTGATTTGATCCATGATATTAATACCATTAAAAAACAGCATAAAAAACTGATTTGATCCATGATATTAATACCATTGAAATACAGCATAGCCAACACCTCGATAGCAGTGCAAAAATTTAGCTATTTTAAAACTTTAATAGCTGCTAAAATATTCATTGAATTTCTCTAAAACAAGTTTTATCTAATGAAGAAAAACCCAAATAACACACTACAATATTTATTTTTTAACATTTACCCTTTAATACCTAATAAAAAACTGATTTGATCCATGATATTAATACCATTGAAAAACAGCATAGCCAACACCTCGATAGCATTGCAAGTTTTTAGCTGTTTTTAAACTTCAATAGCTGCTAAAATATTCATCGAATTTATCTAAAACTAATTTTATTGTATCAAGAAAAACCCACAAAACACACTACAATATTTATTTTTAAACATTTACCTTTTAATACCTAATGAAAAACTGACTTCATCCATGATATTAATACCATTAAAATACAGCATAGCCAACACCTCAATAGCAGTGCAAAAATTTAGCTATTTTAAAACTTTAATAGCTGCTACAATATTCATTGAATTTCTCTAAAACAAGTTTTATCTAATGAAGAAAAACCCAAATAACACACTACAATATTTATTTTTTAACATTTACCCTTTAATACCTAATAAAAAACTGATTTGATCCATGATATTAATACCATTGAAATACAGCATAGCCAACACCTCAATAGCAGTGCAAAAATTTAGCTATTTTAAAACTTTAATAGCTGCTAAAATATTCATTGAATTTCTCTAAAACAAGTTTTATCTAATGAAGAAAAACCCAAATAACACACTACAATATAAATTTTTTAACATTTACCCTTTAATACCTAATAAAAAACTGATTTGATCCATGATATTAATACCATTGAAAAACAGCATAGCCAACACCTCGATAGCAGTGCAAAAATTTAGCTATTTTAAAACTTTAATAGCTGCTACAATATTCATTGAATTTCTCTAAAACAAGTTTAATCTAATGAAGAAAAACCCAAATAACACACTACAATATTTATTTTTTAACATTTACCCTTTAATACCTAATAAAAAACTGATTTGATCCATGATATTAATACCATTGAAAAACAGCATAGCCAACACCTCAATAGCATTGCAAGTTTTTAGCTGTTTTTAAACTTCAATAGCTGCTGAAATATTCATCGAATGTATCTAAAACTAATTTTATTGTATGAAGAAAAACCCACAAAACACACTACAATATTTATTTTTAAACATGTACCTTTTAATACCTAATGAAAAACTGATTTGATCCATGATATTAATACCATTAAAAAACAGCATAAAAAACTGATTTGATCCATGATATTAATACCATTGAAATACAGCATAGCCAACACCTCAATAGCAGTGCAAAAATTTAGCTATTTTAAAACTTTAATAGCTGCTACAATATTCATTGAATTTCTCTAAAACAAGTTTTATCTAATGAAGAAAAACCCAAATAACACACTACAATATTTATTTTTTAACATTTACCCTTTAATACCTAATAAAAAACTGATTTGATCCATGATATTAATACCATTGAAATACAGCATAGCCAACACCTCGATAGCAGTGCAAGTTTTTAGCTGTTTTTAAACTTCAATAGCTGCTAAAATATTCATCGAATTTATCTAAAACTAATTTTATTGTATCAAGAAAAACCCACAAAAAACACTACAATATTTATTTTTAAACATGTACCTTTTAATACCTAATGAAAAACTGATTTGATCCATGATATTAATACCATTAAAAAACAGCATAAAAAACTGATTTGATCCATGATATTAATACCATTGAAATACAGCATAGCCAACACCTCGATAGCAGTGCAAAAATTTAGCTATTTTAAAACTTTAATAGCTGCTAAAATATTCATTGAATTTCTCTAAAACAAGTTTTATCTAATGAAGAAAAACCCAAATAACACACTACAATATTTATTTTTTAACATTTACCCTTTAATACCTAATAAAAAACTGATTTGATCCATGATATTAATACCATTGAAAAACAGCATAGCCAACACCTCAATAGCATTGCAAGTTTTTAGCTGTTTTAAAACTTCAATAGCTGCTGAAATATTCATCGAATGTATCTAAAACTAATTTTATTGTATCAAGAAAAACCCACAAAACACACTACAATATTTATTTTTAGACATGTACCTTTTAATACCTAATGAAAAACTGATTTGATCCATGATATTAATACCATTAAAAAACAGCATAAAAAACTGATTTGATCCATGATATTAATACCATTGAAATACAGCATAGCCAACACCTCGATAGCAGTGCAAAAATTTAGCTATTTTAAAACTTTAATAGCTGCTAAAATATTCATTGAATTTCTCTAAAACAAGTTTTATCTAATGAAGAAAAACCCAAATAACACACTACAATATTTATTTTTTATCATTTACCCTTTAATACCTAATAAAAAACTGATTTGATCCATGATATTAATACCATTGAAAAACAGCATAGCCAACACCTCGATAGCATTGCAAGTTTTTAGCTGTTTTAAAACTTCAATAGCTGCTACAATATTCATTGAATTTCTCTAAAACAAGTTTAATCTAATGAAGAAAAACCCAAATAACACACTACAATATTTATTTTTTAACATTTACCCTTTAATACCTAATAAAAAACTGATTTCATCCATGATATTAATACCATTGAAATACAGCATAGCCAACACCTCAATAGCAGTGCAAAAATTTAGCTATTTTAAAGCTTTAATAGCTGCTAAAATATTCATTGAATTTCTCTAAAACAAGTTTTATCTAATGAAGAAAAACCCAAATAACACACTACAATATTTATTTTTTAACATTTACCCTTTAATACCTAATAAAAAACTGATTTGATCCATGATATTAATACCATTGAAAAACAGCATAGCCAACACCTCAATAGCATTGCAAGTTTTTAGCTGTTTTTAAACTTCAATAGCTGCTAAAATATTCATCGAATTTCTCTAAAACAAGTTTAATCTAATGAAGAAAAACCCAAATAACACACTACAATATTAATTTTTTAACATTTACCCTTTAATACCTAATAAAAAACTGATTTGATCCATGATATTAATACCATTGAAAAACAGCATAGCCAACACCTCAATAGCATTGCAAGTTTTTAGCTGTTTTTAAACTTCAATAGCTGCTGAAATATTCATCGAATGTATCTAAAACTAATTTTATTGTATGAAGAAAAACCCACAAAACACACTACAATATTTATTTTTAAACATGTACCTTTTAATACCTAATGAAAAACTGATTTGATCCATGATATTAATACCATTAAAAAACAGCATAAAAAACTGATTTGATCCATGATATTAATACCATTGAAATACAGCATAGCCAACACCTCAATAGCAGTGCAAAAATTTAGCTATTTTAAAACTTTAATAGCTGCTACAATATTCATTGAATTTCTCTAAAACAAGTTTTATCTAATGAAGAAAAACCCAAATAACACACTACAATATTTATTTTTTAACATTTACCCTTTAATACCTAATAAAAAACTGATTTGATCCATGATATTAATACCATTGAAATACAGCATAGCCAACACCTCGATAGCAGTGCAAGTTTTTAGCTGTTTTTAAACTTCAATAGCTGCTAAAATATTCATCGAATTTATCTAAAACTAATTTTATTGTATCAAGAAAAACCCACAAAAAACACTACAATATTTATTTTTAAACATGTACCTTTTAATACCTAATGAAAAACTGATTTGATCCATGATATTAATACCATTAAAAAACAGCATAAAAAACTGATTTGATCCATGATATTAATACCATTGAAATACAGCATAGCCAACACCTCGATAGCAGTGCAAAAATTTAGCTATTTTAAAACTTTAATAGCTGCTAAAATATTCATTGAATTTCTCTAAAACAAGTTTTATCTAATGAAGAAAAACCCAAATAACACACTACAATATTTATTTTTTAACATTTACCCTTTAATACCTAATAAAAAACTGATTTGATCCATGATATTAATACCATTGAAAAACAGCATAGCCAACACCTCGATAGCATTGCAAGTTTTTAGCTGTTTTAAAACTTCAATAGCTGCTGAAATATTCATCGAATGTATCTAAAACTAATTTTATTGTATCAAGAAAAACCCACAAAACACACTACAATATTTATTTTTAGACATGTACCTTTTAATACCTAATGAAAAACTGATTTGATCCATGATATTAATACCATTAAAAAACAGCATAAAAAACTGATTTGATCCATGATATTAATACCATTGAAATACAGCATAGCCAACACCTCGATAGCAGTGCAAAAATTTAGCTATTTTAAAACTTTAATAGCTGCTAAAATATTCATTGAATTTCTCTAAAACAAGTTTTATCTAATGAAGAAAAACCCAAATAACACACTACAATATTTATTTTTTATCATTTACCCTTTAATACCTAATAAAAAACTGATTTGATCCATGATATTAATACCATTGAAAAACAGCATAGCCAACACCTCGATAGCATTGCAAGTTTTTAGCTGTTTTAAAACTTCAATAGCTGCTACAATATTCATTGAATTTCTCTAAAACAAGTTTAATCTAATGAAGAAAAACCCAAATAACACACTACAATATTTATTTTTTAACATTTACCCTTTAATACCTAATAAAAAACTGATTTCATCCATGATATTAATACCATTGAAATACAGCATAGCCAACACCTCAATAGCAGTGCAAAAATTTAGCTATTTTAAAGCTTTAATAGCTGCTAAAATATTCATTGAATTTCTCTAAAACAAGTTTTATCTAATGAAGAAAAACCCAAATAACACACTACAATATTTATTTTTTAACATTTACCCTTTAATACCTAATAAAAAACTGATTTGATCCATGATATTAATACCATTGAAAAACAGCATAGCCAACACCTCAATAGCATTGCAAGTTTTTAGCTGTTTTTAAACTTCAATAGCTGCTAAAATATTCATCGAATTTCTCTAAAACAAGTTTAATCTAATGAAGAAAAACCCAAATAACACACTACAATATTAATTTTTTAACATTTACCCTTTAATACCTAATAAAAAACTGATTTGATCCATGATATTAATACCATTGAAAAACAGCATAGCCAACACCTCGATAGCAGTGCAAAAATTTAGCTATTTTAAAACTTTAATAGCTGCTAAAATATTCATTGAATTTCTCTAAAACAAGTTTTATCTAATGAAGAAAAACCCACAAAACACACTACAATATTTATTTTTAAACATTTACCCTTTAATACCTAATAAAAAACTGATTTGATCCATGATATTAATACCATTGAAAAACAGCATAGCCAACACCTCGATAGCAGTGCAAAAATTTAGCTATTTTAAAACTTTAATAGCTGCTAAAATATTCATTGAATTTCTCTAAAACAAGTTTTATCTAATGAAGAAAAACCCACAAAACACACTACAATATTTATTTTTAAACATTTACCCTTTAATACCTAATAAAAAACTGATTTGATCCATGATATTAATACCATTGAAATACAGCATAGCCAACACCACAATAGCAGTGCAAAAATTTAGCTATATTAAAACTTCAATAGCTGCTAAAATATTCATCGAATTTATCTAAAACTAATTTTATTGTATCAAGAAAAACCCACAAAACACACTACAATATTTATTTTTAAACATGTACCTTTTAATACCTAATGAAAAACTGATTTGATCCATGATATTAATACCATTAAAAAACAGCATAAAAAACTGATTTGATCCATGATATTAATACCATTGAAATACAGCATAGCCAACACCTCAATAGCAGTGCAAAAATTTAGCTATTTTAAAACTTTAATAGCTGCTACAATATTCATTGAATTTCTCTAAAACAAGTTTAATCTAATGAAGAAAAACCCAAATAACACACTACAATATTAATTTTTTAACATTTACCCTTTAATACCTAATAAAAAACTGATTTGATCCATGATATTAATACCATTGAAAAACAGCATAGCCAACACCTCGATAGCAGTGCAAAAATTTAGCTATTTTAAAACTTTAATAGCTGCTAAAATATTCATTGAATTTCTCTAAAACAAGTTTTATCTAATGAAGAAAAACCCACAAAACACACTACAATATTTATTTTTAAACATTTACCCTTTAATACCTAATAAAAAACTGATTTGATCCATGATATTAATACCATTGAAATACAGCATAGCCAACACCACAATAGCAGTGCAAAAATTTAGCTATATTAAAACTTTAATAGCTGCTAAAATATTCATTGAATTTCTCTAAAACAAGTTTTATCTAATGAAGAAAAACCCAAATAACACACTACAATATTAATTTTTTAACATTTACCCTTTAATACCTAATAAAAAACTGATTTGATCCATGATATTAATACCATTGAAAAACAGCATAGCCAACACCTCGATAGCATTGCAAGTTTTTAGCTGTTTTTAAACTTCAATAGCTGCTAAAATATTCATCGAATTTATCTAAAACTAATTTTATTGTATCAAGAAAAACCCACAAAACACAATACAATATTTATTTTTAAACATTTACCTTTTAATACCTAATGAAAAACTGACTTCATCCATGATATTAATATTATTGAAATACAGCATAGCCAACACCTCAATAGCAGTGCAAAAATTTAGCTATTTTAAAACTTTAATAGCTGCTAAAATATTCATTGAATTTATCTAAAACTAATTTTATTGTATCAAGAAAAACCCACAAAACACACTACAATATTTATTTTTAAACATTTACCTTTTAACACCTAATGAAAAACTGACTTCATCCATGATATTAATACCATTGAAATACAGCATAGCCAACACCTCAATAGCAGTGCAAAAATTTAGCTATTTTAAAACTTTAATAGCTGCTAAAATATTCATTGAATTTCTCTAAAACAAGTTTTATCTAATGAAGAAAAACCCAAATAACACACTACAATATTTATTTTTTAACATTTACCCTTTAATACCTAATAAAAAACTGATTTGATCCATGATATTAATACCATTGAAAAACAGCATAGCCAACACCTCGATAGCATTGCAAGTTTTTAGCTGTTTTTAAACTTCAATAGCTGCTGAAATATTCATCGAATTTATCTAAAACTAATTTTATTGTATCAAGAAAAACCCACAAAACACACTACAATATTTATTTTTAAACATTTACCTTTTAATACCTAATGAAAAACTGACTTCATCCATGATATTAATACCATTGAAATACAGCATAGCCAACACCTCAATAGCAGTGCAAAAATTTAGCTATTTTAAAACTTTAATAGCTGCTAAAATATTCATTGAATTTCTCTAAAACAAGTTTTATCTAATGAAGAAAAACCCAAATAACGCACTACAATATTTATTTTTTAACATTTACCCTTTAATACCTAATAAAAAACTGATTTGATCCATGATATTAATACCATTGAAATACAGCATAGCCAACACCTCAATAGCAGTGCAAAAATTTAGCTATTTTAAAACTTTAATAGCTGCTAAAATATTCATTGAATTTCTCTAAAACAAGTTTTATCTAATGAAGAAAAACCCAAATAACACACTACAATATTTATTTTTTAACATTTACCCTTTAATACCTAATAAAAAACTGATTTGATCCATGATATTAATACCATTGAAATACAGCATAGCCAACACCACAATAGCAGTGCAAAAATTTAGCTATATTAAAACTTTAATAGCTGCTAAAATATTCATTGAATTTCTCTAAAACAAGTTTTATCTAATGAAGAAAAACCCAAATAACACACTACAATATTAATTTTTTAACATTTACCCTTTAATACCTAATAAAAAACTGATTTGATCCATGATATTAATACCATTGAAAAACAGCATAGCCAACACCTCGATAGCATTGCAAGTTTTTAGCTGTTTTTAAACTTCAATAGCTGCTAAAATATTCATCGAATTTATCTAAAACTAATTTTATTGTATCAAGAAAAACCCACAAAACACACTACAATATTTATTTTTAAACATTTACCTTTTAATACCTAATGAAAAACTGACTTCATCCATGATATTAATATTATTGAAATACAGCATAGCCAACACCTCAATAGCAGTGCAAAAATTTAGCTATTTTAAAACTTTAATAGCTGCTAAAATATTCATTGAATTTCTCTAAAACAAGTTTTATCTAATGAAGAAAAACCCAAATAACACACTACAATATTTATTTTTTAACATTTACCCTTTAATACCTAATAAAAAACTGATTTGATCCATGATATTAATACCATTGACAAACAGCATAGCCAACACCTCGATAGCATTGCAAGTTTTTAGCTGTTTTAAAACTTCAATACCTGCTGAAATATTCATCAAATTTATCTAAAACTAATTTTATTGTATCAAGAAAAACCCACAAAACACACTACAATATTTATTTTTAAACATTTACCTTTTAATACCTAATGAAAAACTGACTTCATCCATGATATTAATACCATTGAAATACAGCATAGCCAACACCTCAATAGCAGTGCAAGTTTTTAGCTGTTTTTAAACTTCAATAGCTGCTAAAATATTCATCGAATTTATCTAAAACTAATTTTATTGTATCAAGAAAAACCCACAAAACACACTACAATATTTATTTTTAAACATTTACCTTTTAACACCTAATGAAAAACTGACTTCATCCATGATATTAATACCATTGAAATACAGCATAGCCAACACCTCAATAGCAGTGCAAAAATTTAGCTATTTTAAAACTTTAATAGCTGCTAAAATATTCATTGAATTTCTCTAAAACAAGTTTTATCTAATGAAGAAAAACCCAAATAACGCACTACAATATTTATTTTTTAACATTTACCCTTTAATACCTAATAAAAAACTGATTTGATCCATGATATTAATACCATTGAAATACAGCATAGCCAACACCTCAATAGCAGTGCAAAAATTTAGCTATTTTAAAACTTTAATAGCTGCTAAAATATTCATTGAATTTCTCTAAAACAAGTTTTATCTAATGAAGAAAAACCCAAATAACACACTACAATATTTATTTTTTAACATTTACCCTTTAATACCTAATAAAAAACTGATTTGATCCATGATATTAATACCATTGAAATACAGCATAGCCAACACCACAATAGCAGTGCAAAAATTTAGCTATATTAAAACTTTAATAGCTGCTAAAATATTCATTGAATTTCTCTAAAACAAGTTTTATCTAATGAAGAAAAACCCAAATAACACACTACAATATTAATTTTTTAACATTTACCCTTTAATACCTAATAAAAAACTGATTTGATCCATGATATTAATACCATTGAAAAACAGCATAGCCAACACCTCGATAGCATTGCAAGTTTTTAGCTGTTTTTAAACTTCAATAGCTGCTAAAATATTCATCGAATTTATCTAAAACTAATTTTATTGTATCAAGAAAAACCCACAAAACACACTACAATATTTATTTTTAAACATTTACCTTTTAATACCTAATGAAAAACTGACTTCATCCATGATATTAATATTATTGAAATACAGCATAGCCAACACCTCAATAGCAGTGCAAAAATTTAGCTATTTTAAAACTTTAATAGCTGCTAAAATATTCATTGAATTTCTCTAAAACAAGTTTTATCTAATGAAGAAAAACCCAAATAACACACTACAATATTTATTTTTTAACATTTACCCTTTAATACCTAATAAAAAACTGATTTGATCCATGATATTAATACCATTGACAAACAGCATAGCCAACACCTCGATAGCATTGCAAGTTTTTAGCTGTTTTAAAACTTCAATACCTGCTGAAATATTCATCAAATTTATCTAAAACTAATTTTATTGTATCAAGAAAAACCCACAAAACACACTACAATATTTATTTTTAAACATTTACCTTTTAATACCTAATGAAAAACTGACTTCATCCATGATATTAATACCATTGAAATACAGCATAGCCAACACCTCAATAGCAGTGCAAGTTTTTAGCTGTTTTTAAACTTCAATAGCTGCTAAAATATTCATCGAATTTATCTAAAACTAATTTTATTGTATCAAGAAAAACCCACAAAACACACTACAATATTTATTTTTAAACATTTACCTTTTAACACCTAATGAAAAACTGACTTCATCCATGATATTAATACCATTGAAATACAGCATAGCCAACACCTCAATAGCAGTGCAAAAATTTAGCTATTTTAAAACTTTAATAGCTGCTAAAATATTCATTGAATTTCTCTAAAACAAGTTTTATCTAATGAAGAAAAACCCAAATAACACACTACAATATTTATTTTTTAACATTTACCCTTTAATACCTAATAAAAAACTGATTTGATCCATGATATTAATACCATTGAAAAACAGCATAGCCAACACCTCGATAGCATTGCAAGTTTTTAGCTGTTTTTAAACTTCAATAGCTGCTGAAATATTCATCGAATTTATCTAAAACTAATTTTATTGTATCAAGAAAAACCCACAAAACACACTACAATATTTATTTTTAAACATTTACCTTTTAATACCTAATGAAAAACTGACTTCATCCATGATATTAATACCATTGAAATACAGCATAGCCAACACCTCAATAGCAGTGCAAAAATTTAGCTATTTTAAAACTTTAATAGCTGCTAAAATATTCATTGAATTTCTCTAAAACAAGTTTTATCTAATGAAGAAAAACCCAAATAACGCACTACAATATTTATTTTTTAACATTTACCCTTTAATACCTAATAAAAAACTGATTTGATCCATGATATTAATACCATTGAAATACAGCATAGCCAACACCTCAATAGCAGTGCAAAAATTTAGCTATTTTAAAACTTTAATAGCTGCTAAAATATTCATTGAATTTCTCTAAAACAAGTTTTATCTAATGAAGAAAAACCCAAATAACACACTACAATATTTATTTTTTAACATTTACCCTTTAATACCTAATAAAAAACTGATTTGATCCATGATATTAATACCATTGAAATACAGCATAGCCAACACCACAATAGCAGTGCAAAAATTTAGCTATATTAAAACTTTAATAGCTGCTAAAATATTCATTGAATTTCTCTAAAACAAGTTTTATCTAATGAAGAAAAACCCAAATAACACACTACAATATTAATTTTTTAACATTTACCCTTTAATACCTAATAAAAAACTGATTTGATCCATGATATTAATACCATTGAAAAACAGCATAGCCAACACCTCGATAGCATTGCAAGTTTTTAGCTGTTTTTAAACTTCAATAGCTGCTAAAATATTCATCGAATTTATCTAAAACTAATTTTATTGTATCAAGAAAAACCCACAAAACACACTACAATATTTATTTTTAAACATTTACCTTTTAATACCTAATGAAAAACTGACTTCATCCATGATATTAATATTATTGAAATACAGCATAGCCAACACCTCAATAGCAGTGCAAAAATTTAGCTATTTTAAAACTTTAATAGCTGCTAAAATATTCATTGAATTTCTCTAAAACAAGTTTTATCTAATGAAGAAAAACCCAAATAACACACTACAATATTTATTTTTTAACATTTACCCTTTAATACCTAATAAAAAACTGATTTGATCCATGATATTAATACCATTGACAAACAGCATAGCCAACACCTCGATAGCATTGCAAGTTTTTAGCTGTTTTAAAACTTCAATACCTGCTGAAATATTCATCAAATTTATCTAAAACTAATTTTATTGTATCAAGAAAAACCCACAAAACACACTACAATATTTATTTTTAAACATTTACCTTTTAATACCTAATGAAAAACTGACTTCATCCATGATATTAATACCATTGAAATACAGCATAGCCAACACCTCAATAGCAGTGCAAGTTTTTAGCTGTTTTTAAACTTCAATAGCTGCTAAAATATTCATCGAATTTATCTAAAACTAATTTTATTGTATCAAGAAAAACCCACAAAACACACTACAATATTTATTTTTAAACATTTACCTTTTAACACCTAATGAAAAACTGACTTCATCCATGATATTAATACCATTGAAATACAGCATAGCCAACACCTCAATAGCAGTGCAAAAATTTAGCTATTTTAAAACTTTAATAGCTGCTAAAATATTCATTGAATTTCTCTAAAACAAGTTTTATCTAATGAAGAAAAACCCAAATAACACACTACAATATTTATTTTTTAACATTTACCCTTTAATACCTAATAAAAAACTGATTTGATCCATGATATTAATACCATTGAAAAACAGCATAGCCAACACCTCGATAGCATTGCAAGTTTTTAGCTGTTTTTAAACTTCAATAGCTGCTGAAATATTCATCGAATTTATCTAAAACTAATTTTATTGTATCAAGAAAAACCCACAAAACACACTACAATATTTATTTTTAAACATTTACCTTTTAATACCTAATGAAAAACTGACTTCATCCATGATATTAATACCATTGAAATACAGCATAGCCAACACCTCAATAGCAGTGCAAAAATTTAGCTATTTTAAAACTTTAATAGCTGCTAAAATATTCATTGAATTTCTCTAAAACAAGTTTTATCTAATGAAGAAAAACCCAAAGAACACACTACAATATTTATTTTTTAACATTTACCCTTTAATACCTAATAAAAAACTGATTTGATCCATGATATTAATACCATTGAAATACAGCATAGCCAACACCTCAATAGCAGTGCAAAAATTTAGCTATTTTAAAACTTTAATAGCTGCTAAAATATTCATTGAATTTCTCTAAAACAAGTTTTATCTAATGAAGAAAAACCCAAATAACACACTACAATATTTATTTTTTAACATTTACCCTTTAATACCTAATAAAAAACTGATTTGATCCATGATATTAATACCATTGACAAACAGCATAGCCAACACCTCGATAGCATTGCAAGTTTTTAGCTGTTTTAGAACTTCAATAGCTGCTGAAATATTCATCAAATTTATCTAAAACTAATTTTATTGTATCAAGAAAAACCCACAAAACACACTACAATATTTATTTTTAAACATTTACCTTTTAATACCTAATGAAAAACTGACTTCATCCATGATATTAATACCATTGAAATACAGCATAGCCAACACCTCAATGGCAGTGCAAAAATTTAGCTATTTTAAAACTTTAATAGCTGCTAAAATATTCATTGAATTTCTCTAAAACAAGTTTTATCTAATGAAGAAAAACCCAAATAACACACTACAATATTAATTTTTTAACATTTACCCTTTAATACCTAATAAAAAACTGATTTGATCCATGATATTAATACCATTGAAAAACAGCATAGCCAACACCTCGATAGCATTGCAAGTTTTTAGCTGTATTTAAACTTCAATAGCTGCTAAAATATTCATCGAATTTATCTAAAACTAATTTTATTGTATCAAGAAAAACCCACAAAACACACTACAATATTTATTTTTAAACATTTACCTTTTAATACCTAATGAAAAACTGACTTCATCCATGATATTAATACCATTGAAATACAGCATAGCCAACACCTCAATAGCAGTGCAAAAATTTAGCTATTTTAAAACTTTAATAGCTGCTAAAATATTCATTGAATTTCTCTAAAACAAGTTTTATCTAATGAAGAAAAACCCAAATAACACACTACAATATTAATTGTTTAACATTTACCCTTTAAAAGAGCAGGGTCCACTCAGAACAGACCTCGCATTGGTCGTCCAAAGAAGCTGAGTGCACGTGCTCAGCGTCACATCCAACTGCTGTCTTTGAAAGATAGGTGCAGGAGTGCTGTCAGCATTGCTGCAGAGATTGAAAAGGTGGGGGGTCAGCCTTTCAGTGCTCAGACCATACGCCGCACACTACATCAAATTGGTCTGCATGGCTGTCACCCCAGAAGGAAGCCTCTTCTGAAGTCTCTACACAAGAAAGCCTGCAAACAGTTTGCTGAAGACATGTCAACAAAGGACATGGATTACTGGAACCATGTCCTATGGTCTGATGAGACCAAGATTAATTTGTTTGGTTCAGATGGTCTCAAGCATGTGTGGCGGCAATCAGGTGAGGAGTACAAAGATAAGTGTGTCATGCCTATAGTCAAGCATGGTGGTGGGAATGCCATGGTCTGGGGCTGCATGAGTGCAGCAGGTGTTGGGGAGTTACATTTCATTGAGGGACACGTGAACTCCAATATGTACTGTGAAATACTGAAGCAGAGCATGATCCCCTCCCTCCGGAAACTGGGTCGCAGGGCAGTGTTCCAGCATGATAATGACCCCAAACACACCTCTAAGACGACCACTGCTTTATTGAAGAGGCTGAGGGTAAAGGTGATGGACTGGCCAAGCATGTCTCCAGACCTAAACCCAATAGAACATCTTTGGGGCATCCTCAAGTGGAAGGTGGAGGAGCGCAAAGTCTCGAATATCCGCCAGCTCCGTGATGTCGTCATGGAGGAGTGGAAAAGCATTCCAGTGGCAACCTGTGAAGCTCTGGTAAACTCCATGCCCAGGAGAGTTAAGGCAGTTCTGGGAAATAATGATGGCCACACAAAATATTGACACTTTAGGAACTTTCACTAAGGGGTGTACTCACTTTTGTTGCTGGTGGTTTAGACATTAATGGCTGTATATTGAGTTATTTTGAGGGAAGAATAAATTTACACTGTTATATAAGCTGCACACAGACTACTTTTCATTGTGTCAAAGTGTCATTTTGTCAGTGTTGTCCCATGAAAAGATATACTTAAATATCTGCAGAAATGTGAGGGGTGTACTCACTTTTGTGATACACTGTAATCGTACATGTCACATAGTGGTGGTAAATTCGGTTCATTTTATGGACTCGGGTTAGTCTGAGTCACTCAGTAATGTGATTCGGTTCACTTGAGTCATTTGTACTGACATCTTGATTGCGATTGATTTACTGCATGAAAATGCATCCAGATATCACTTATCTTCCGTGCACTCAGAGCCAGGGCCAATCAGAGGGCTCATAGGATCCGGGTTAATTCAGATCTCGGACTCGTGATTCCTGATTCAGTACGAATATTCGAATCATTAACCGAGGTGATTCAATATTTCTGGTTCTCCGCCAATAAACATTCAAAAATGAATAAAATTGCACGAACTAACTCTGCAGTAAACAAGGAGCAACAACAATTAAATATATTTCAAAACGTTATTTGGTAAATAATAAGCAGAACGCTGATTAAAAAAAAGCATTAGATGTTGTAATAGTTTCACCATGACATGTACGATTAGTTCTGCCTGTATTACAGAATTGAGTTGTGTACAGTAATATAACAATAATATAACAGGGGACGTGGTGTAACGTTATTATTACTGTTTGCTCCGTCTTCTCAACACTTGTACCTGATTTACACGGTTTATATGAAGCATGTATACGCACGTCAGCATGTGCACACGCTTGTGTGTTTATTTCCGGTTTTGAACTTATAAAAAATGTTGGTTTTGGAAAATTAAAATACGAGCCGTTAATACAATATGAATAAATAAAATGACTTCTCGGACGTCAGGTGATCATCCAGTATAAACTAACATCAGAGGTGGAAAATAATGAATTACATTTACTCGCGTTACTGTAATTGAGTAGTTTTTTGCTCAAGGGCCCAACAGCAGCAACCTGGCAGTGGTAAGGCTTGAACCAGCAACCTTTTGATTACTAGTCCAGTACCCTAACCACTAGGCTACGGTAAGCCTGTATACTACATCACTAGTGGTTATACAGTTTGAAAAAGTTTTATGGGACTAAAATGACACATTACACATCCCTAAATGTTTTACATGTTGTATCAACATGTTGTTTTGTCTATTATATTTTAATTAAATAAAAAGATTTATTTCCACTTGTCATGTTTGCATTACACAGAAGAGACCCCCCCCCTTCCTGCCCGTGTCGGCTCTGACTCTTTTTGAATGACTGCCCAGAATCGGGCCAAATACACTGGCCCAAATCCGGATGCCAGATCTCCGCCGACTCTCCCATAACTGGGCCAGAATTGCCCCAAAAACACTGCGATACCATTTATTTACCATTTTCTTCTCCTTTCACATCCTCATAGATAAAAATTGTAGATTTACGCTACAGATTAACTACAGATTGTGCAGCAAAAAGTGTTTTATTAAGATAATTGCAGCAAATAGTATAACAATAACAATAAAGAATATTTAAAAAAAATTATTATCAGAATATAATAAAAGTGATTTAAAATGACAACTATATGAATATTGTATATATAAAATAACATATATACACTGCCTGGCCAAAAAAAAGGTCACACACTCCAATATTTGGTTGGACCACCTTTAGCTTTGATTGCGGCATGTATTCGCTGTGGCATCGTTTCCACAAGCTTCTGCTTGTCACAACATTTATTTCTGTTCAAGATCTTGTATTGATGATGGGAGATTTGGACCACTGCACAAAGTCTTCTCCAGCACACCCGAAAGATTCTCAATGGGGTTCAGGTCTGGACTCTGTGGTGGCCAATCCATGTGTGAAAATGACGTCTCATGCTCCCTGAACCACTCTTTCACTATTTGAGCCCGATGAATCCTGGCATTGTCATCTTGGAATATGCCCGTGCCATCAGGGAAGAAAAATTCCATTGATGGAATAACCCGGTGGTTCAGTATATTCAGGTAGTCAGCTGACCTCATTCTTTGGGCACATAACGTTGCTGAACCTAGACCCTGACCGACTGCAGCAACCCCAGATCATAGCACTACCTCCACAGGCTTGTACGGTAGGCACTAGGCATGATGGGTGTATCACTTCAGCCGCCTCTCTTCTTACCCTGATGTGCCCATAACCCGATTTTAGTCGTTTCAGCTTCTCCTTAGATGTTTTCTCTGCTTGATGTATGCCAATAATTTGACCCATCTGAAACAGATGAACATCTTTTCCACAGGATGTGTCTTTCCACATGGTTAACAAATAAAAAGCCACTCACTGCATCAGTTAGGGTTAAATAACTTGTTGCCAACTAAAACATAATCACCCATGCAGTAATTATCCAATAGGAGGCTCTTACCTATTTGCCTAGTTAAATCCAGGGGGTGACCTATTTTTGGCCAGGCAGTGTAATTGCATATAAGCATAATAATTATAAAAGTGAACAATATTGTAAATATAAATACTATACTATGCATACACAATACTACTAAACATACTACTACTACTACTACATTTACTACTACATCTACTATTACATCCTATATACATACCATAGATATTTATCACACACATATATTAAATTTTTATAAATATAGCAAATATTAATACTATCCTATACATACATAATATATATATATATATATATATATATAGGTAAAGTTCTTCACATTTCTTTTGGTCTTGCTTTTTTCAGTCTTTGGTCTTGCTTTTTCCAGTCTTCTTTTTCTGCCGCCATCTTTTTATATATTTTCCGATTTCCTTATCGACTGCTTTGCTGTAGAATGAATTCTGTCTCACTGCACCTGCAGAAGTATAGGGGTTCAGATAGGGATTAACAGACTGAAAGCCTATTATTAGGTTTTAGTAAATCTGCTCGTTTATTGCAGTAAATAACCTGAAATAGAAAATCTGTACAAAATCTGTAAAAAAGTTTTCCGTAATAGAAATAATATACAGACACAGAATAAAGTACAGACACTTCAGTTAAGTTAACTGTCATCTACAAATAACTTTTAAAATAACTTTCTATAAAAAGAAGTTTAAAATAATAATAATTGTGTTCCAGTTATTCCGTCACACAAACAGAACAGCTGCAAAAGTCACTGAAAAGACTGCCACGGTCTTTTACATATGTAACTAAGTACAATACCAAATAATACACCAATCAGCCACAACATTAAAACCACCTCCTTGTATGTATACTCTTTTTCTATCAGCTCCACTAGCCATATAGAAGCACTTTGTAGATCTACAGTCCCATTGTCATCCATCAGTTCCTCTGCATTCTTTGTTAGCCCCCTTTTACCTTATTCTTCAATGGTCAGGACCACCTCAGAGGAAGTATTATGGGTGGTGGATCATTCTCAGCACTGCAGTGACACTGACGTGGTGGTGGTGTGCTAGTGTGTGTTGTTCTGGTTAAAAAGGATCACACACAGCAGTGTTGCTGTACTTTTTAAACAATGAGTCCACTTACTGTCAACTCTATTATTATACACACCTGCTTTGTTGGCCCACCTTGTGGATGTATAGTCAGAGTTGTTAGGTCGTCTGTTGCTTATTACTGTATTACTATTATTATTGTTGTTGTTGTTTTGTTGTTATTGTTATTATTAGTATTGTTCTTGTTGCTTATTGTAGCTAACATTAACATAACAGTAACATTATCCACAGTATTCAGTGAACTTCAATTATTTAGCAGCTGTTGTCTAATGCTAGAAACTGTTAGCCTTTTAGCTAACGTTACCTGAAGTGTTTCAGTTCAGACCACCAGTTAACCTGAAACTCACTAGATAACATTACCTAACAGTTTCCATTTCCAAATTGCTCTCTATCTTAATCCAAAACTCATTAATAAACTTTCTGCTTACATTTTACTAAGTAAAAAGTTGTTAAGATTAAACGTTTATTTACCTCACACGAACGAACGAGTCCTCTTTTTCAACGGCTCGCGTCGCACTGTTGCCATGGTGACGCTGTTCTGCCGGCGCTGAATCAGACACTGGACGCTGGGCCACAGCCGGACAACCAGCGTCGGCGCGCACGCGTTTCTCCGAGCACCAGCCGAACCCAGCTGTGGTAACAACTGGGCCGGATCTGGCTACCTTGATTCCGGCCGATTCTGACACTCGGCCGACTGTGCCGATAGAAAAGTGGGAACTGGGCCAGATGATTGTGCTAGCTGGGTAACATGACCACGGCGGTGGACAACGTCCAGTACTGGAAATCGCTTCCCCTCTAATGTTTATTTTTTTGCAGATGGAGCAAATACATGCACGTCAAACATACAAACACAAAAGTCAGAAAAACAGGGGACGCGTCGTTACGTTATTATTACTGTTTATAACACTTGTGCATGATTTACACACTCTATATATGAAAGACCAGAGGTGGAAAGAGTACTAAAATATTGTACTCAAGTAAAAGTACTATTACTTTAATGAATTTTTACTTAATTACGAGAAAAGTTACTGTTGTGCCTGTCTCTTTATTAATAAAGAGACAGGCACAACATGGTGTCAGAATAACCCGCGAACCCACATAAAGAACAATAAAAGGCTTAATCTTTAAAGAAAAAAGAAGATGGAGGCTTTCGGTGTTCCGACCCCACAAATGGACTGGCAATCGTCCAACCTGCCGGACGCATGGCGCCGTTTTAAACAACATGCAGAGCTCATGTTTTCAGGACCGCTCAACCAAAAAACAGAGGAACAGAAATGCAGTTTTCTCCTGCTGTGGATTGGGGACAAAGGACGGGACATAAGCAACACATGGACCGTGACAGAGGATGATGCTAAACGGCTAAAAACATACTATGATGGCTTCACAGCATACCTCACGCTGAAAGCTAACCCTATCTTTGCCAGATACAAGTTCCACGAGAAGATACAGGGGAGCGGTGAGTCATTCGAGCATTTTGTCACAGAGCTCAAACTACTCGTTAAAGACTGTGATTATGCTAACAGTGATGAAATGGTCCGGGACCGAATTGTTTTTGCCACAAACTCTCCCAAAGTCAGAGAAAAGCTACTGAGCCAAGGACCCGACCTAACACTAGATAAAGCTATCGACATAGGCCGTTCCTACGAGCTAGCTCAGCTCCAGCTAAAAGCCATGGCTAGTGACAGCCACGAGGTGCATGCAATACACCGAAAAACTGGTAAACATAGCTTTGCTAAACAAGCCAATAGACCAGATGAAAGCCAGAAAGTGCCCAATAAAGCCTGTGGTAGGTGTGGAGGCCACCACAACAAACAGACAGAGTGTCCAGCAAAGGGGAAGCAGTGCTTAAAGTGCAAAAAATATAACCATTTTGCAAAAGCATGCAGATCCAATTCCTATACTCCACCCAAAAGATGGCACAAAGAAGTGCATTCTGTAAAAGAAACTGAGGAAGATCTTGACTCTGAGCTGTTTGTAGACACCGTTACAGCAGCAGAAGAGGAGGACGAGGACAGTGCATATGCAGACATAGAACTGGGACCAGGTAATGCAAAACTGACATTTAAATTGGACACTGGTGCACAAACAAACGTGATACCCACAAAAGACTTTAATAAGCTAATGTCCAGCACACTGAAAAAAGACAAACACAAGCTGTATGGCTATGGAGGGCATCCACTGAAAGTGATTGGTTACTGCACCCTTGTAAGCAGATACAAAGACAGATCAACAACACAGAAGTTTTATGTTGTAGACTGCAACAGCCCACCCATCCTAGGCTACAAACATGCAAAGCCCTTGGACTCATAAAGGTGGTCTATGCGATTTCTGCTACAAGCAACAAAGAGCCCATGAACAAGCCAACCGACATATTGAGTGAGTACTCAGATGTTTTTAAAGGAATTGGTGCATTTCAGGGTGAGTGCAGTTTCAGAATAGACCCCAGCGTAGCACCAGTAGTTTGTCCCCCAAGGAGAGTACCTTTTGCCCTCAGAGATCGTCTTAAAGTAGAGTTAGAGAACATGGAAAAAGATGGCATAATATGCAGGATAACTGAGCCGACTGAATGGGTAAATGCACTTGTAATATGTGAAAAACCAAAAACAAACAAGCTCCGTGTATGCCTGGACCCAAGACCCCTGAACAAAGCAATAATGAGGCCACATTACCCCCTCCCAACGCTTGACGACATAACGTACAAGTTGGCTGGAGCAAGGTATTTTAGCATATTAGATGCTAGATCTGGTTATTGGGCCATTAAGCTCAGTGAGGAGTCGTCCCTACTCACTACCTTCAACACCATATTTGGTAGATATCGCTTCCTCAGGCTCCCTTTTGGCATCGTGTCTGCCCAGGATGAATTCCAGAGGAGAATCGATGAAACATATGAGGGCCTGGAGGGTGTGGCTGGTATAGTGGACGACATCATTGTGTTTGGGAAAACAAAAGAGGAGCATGACCGCAACTTAAAAGCTATGCTCTGTCGGACCAGAGAAAGAGGTCTGAAACTCAACCCAGACAAGTGTCGCATCTGTGTCAAGGAAGTCAGCTACTTCGGACACAAGCTCACAGCTAATGGACTAGAACCAGACCCCCTAAAGGTGAAAGCAATCCGTGACATGCCGCCACCAGAAAATGAAGCAGAACTGGAGACAATTCTTGGCATGGTAAATTATCTTGCTAAGTTTGCCCCTAATCTGGCTGAGGTGAGCGCACCACTCAGACACCTCCTCCGACAAGACACGGAGTTCAGGTGGGACACAACACACGAAAGAGCATTTGAAAAGATGAAGGAGACAATAACAGCTGAACCAGGGCCAGTGCTAGCCTACTTCGACCCAAAAAAGGAAGTGACACTACAAGTGGATGCATCAAAACATGGTCTGGGTGCAACAATCATGCAAAAAGGTCGTCCAGTTGCATACGCATCAAAACTTCTCAACAGTACTGAGCAAAACTATGCCCAAATAGAGAAGGAGCTTTATGCTGTTCTGTATGGATGTAAAAGATTCCATGAATACATATACGGACGACATGTAACTGTGGAATCAGATCATAAGCCACTTGAGTCAATACTTCATAAGCCGTTGGCTCTTGCACCGCCACGCCTACAGCGCATGCTGCTCGCGCTGCAGAAATACAGCATCACTCTCATCCACAAACCAGGAAAAGACATTCCGGTTGCTGACACACTGTCAAGGAAATCCATGGATGATGAGGACAGTTCACTAACTGAGGACATGGAGACTCAAATACACACTGTCATCAGCACAATGCCAGTAAGTACAAACAGGCTAGGTGACCTTAAGATAGCCACGACTGAGGACGAGCAATTGTCTGCCCTCAGACATGTCATTCGTTCAGGTTGGCCAGAAATTAGGAAAAAATGTTCCCCACTCATCAGTGACTACTGGAACCACCGTGATGAAATCACAGAGGCTGATGGAATCCTCCTGAAAGGTGAGAAAATAATAATCCCTCACAAGCTCAGAAAAGAAATGCTACAACGCATACACACAGGCCATTTTGGTGTAGAGAAGAGCAAACACAGGGCTAGAGACATTATGTTTTGGCCAGGTATGAGTCAACAGATAGAAGAAACGGTAATGAAGTGCGACATATGCCAAACACACCGCAATTCTAATCAGAAAGAACCAATGCTCTCACATGCAGTCCCTGAGAACCCATGGCAAACTGTAGCTACAGACTTGTTCACTTGGAACTCGGAGAACTACATCATCATATGTGACTACCTGAGCCGATACTTTGAAATTGAACGCCTGCACAACATCACTACAGCTGCTGTCATTCATAAGATGAAAGGCACATTTGCCAGACACGGCATTCCAGAAAAAGTTGTAAGTGACAATGGGCCATGTTACAATTCCAGAGAATTTCGTCAGTTTGCAGAGATCTGGGGTTTTCAGCACGTCACTTCAAGCCCACGTTATCCCCAGAGCAACGGTTTAGCTGAAAAGACTGTCCAGACTGTAAAGCGAATTCTCACGAAGGCCAAAGAGGATGGAAAAGATCCCTATCTCAGTCTATTCGAATATAGGAACACTCCTGTAGATGGACTGAAATCACCAGCCCAAATTCTCATGAGTCGCAGGCTGCGCTCCATCCTGCCCACAACAACAAAACAGCTCCGACCTCAGACAATCTCTCAGAAAACTGTACAAGCCAAAAGAAAAGAATGTCAGCGTCGCCAAAGGCAACACTACAACAAAGCTGCCAGACCTTTACCAACACTGCCACTTGGAGCACCAATACGTTTCCAGCAGGAAGATGGTCGATGGCAACCAGCCATAGTCACACGACCAGCAGAGACCCCACGCAGCTACCATATCAAAACCAGCGATGGACAAACCTTCAGGCAGAATAGGCGACACCTTCTCATAGCTCAGGACAACCCATCTACATCCACCTTGCAGCAGCCCGAGGTCAACAGGAACAACACAACCCCTGGAGAAGAGACTCCAGCAGTACAACTACCTCAGCACACCCAAGAATGTGAACCAGATCCTGCTGAGCCCCAACTCAGAACAAGATGTGGACGTGTCATTAAACCAAGGCAGATTCTTGACTTATGAAAAATAATAATAAATAATCTGCTATTTATGTTCAGATGTGCAGTTCACTACTGTTGCAATATTCTTCTGAGTATGTTCATATGTTGTTTTTATATATATATATATATATATATATATATATATATATATATATATATATATACAGTACAGGCCAAAAGTTTGGACACACCTTCTCATTTCTGTGGTTTTTCTTAATTTTTTTTAAATTTTCTACATTGTAGATTAATACTAAAGACATCCAAACTATGAAGGAACACATATGGAATTATGTAGTAAACAAAAAAGTGTTAAACAAACCAGAATATGTTTTATATTTTAGATTCTTCAAAGTAGCCATCTTTTGCTTTAATGACAGATTTGCACACTCTTTGAAATTTTCTCAACCAGCTTTATTAGGTTTCCACCTGGAATGGTTTTCAATGAATGTTTGTGCCTTGTCTAGAGTGAATTTTTGGAATTTGTTGCTTTTTTAATGTGTTTGAGACCATCAGTTGGGTTGTGCAGAGGTAGAGTTGGTAAAATATAAAACATATTCTGGTTTGTTCAACACTTTTTGGTTCACTACATAATTCTTCATAGTTTGGATGTCTTCAGTATTAATCTACAATGTAGAAAATAAAAATAATCAAGAAAAAACGTTGAAGAGAAGGTGTGTCCAAACTTTTGGCTGGTGTGTCCAAACTTTTGGCCTGTACTGTATATATATATATATATATATTTTTTTTTATGTGTTATCGCAACACTTAATTTGTTGAAGGGAGATGTAATATTTGGTTATATACCGTGAATGGAACTCTTATTTTGACATGCCCGGCATGAGAACAGTGTGTGTGTGGTTTACCACTGTTGGCTTCGCACCGGTGTATGTTACGTGCATGAGTGAATGAGTGTAGCGGGAGTTAATAAAGATAAGGTTATAAAGTTAATATAACCGTGTGGAACTGGAATTATTAATAAAGAGACAGGCACAACAGTTACTAGTCTAAAAATCTACTCAAGTAAAAAGTAACTCATTTAAAATGTACTCAGAGTAAACATTACTTCGTTACTTTTTTAACAGGAGGGGGGGTCTCTTCTGTGTAATGCAAACAGGACGAGTGCATATAAATCTCACAATAGTTGTTTTTAATTAAAATATAATAGAAAAAACAACATTTAAAACATTTAGGGATGTGTAATGTTTTATTTAAGCAATAGAACACGAAAGGGAGTGTGTTACTCTCGCCTTCGGCTCGTGCCTGCGACCGAATCACAGCCGTGATGTTATTCGCGATAACACACGACCTCAAGTGCATTCTGTGGAAATTGCTCAGCAAGCACTAGAAGACACATCTTACTGCTGGGTTTCTACTGATGAGAGCAAGTTAAAGTTAAAAACACTCCTAATAAGTCGTCTGATACGATTGTACAATACATCAAAGAAACTAAAAAATAAAGGGATTTTTATTTATAAGTGACAACTGTTTTTTAATTTGTTGTTATTATTGTTTAGGGCTTAACGCTGAATGTGAAGGAATAAGATTATCTGACCATAAAGGCAGCTGTACATTTATTAAAGTTCAGTAACACAGCTGGGTGGTTATTGACTCATTTGTCAATATTTAAACCTCTACCCCATACACATTACCATGGAGTCACCAACGACATGAAATAATTTTTTTTTACAAAAACACACGAGAAGTGACGAGGGGTTTAATGATACCACGTCCAAAAATGCACGTCAACAAGTAGCTTTGTGCGCTGATGTGCAGCATAAAATCAAAGAGGAAAAATAAATGAATCTGAGTGGATTTGACAACACGAACAGTATGTATTGTTCAATAGTATATTGGAAGTTAAGTAATATTTTTGTAATTAAGTTAAGTAATATTTTTGTAATTAAGTTAAGTAAGTTAAGTAATATTTTTGTAATTAAGTTAAGTAAGTTAAGTAATATTTTGTAGTTTTGTAGAGGACGATCAAGTCAGAAATACTGTAAAACGTGTGTGTGCCGGTGTATTCTGATATAAACGATATTATCCCCCTGTCCCACCTGTTTACACTCCTCTCCTGTGTTTCTCCTCACGCTGTATCCTGTGTTCTCATTGGCTGTTCGACATAGCACTCACTGCATTTACATTTACATTTTCAGCATTTAGCAGACGCTTTTATCCAAAGCGACTTACACAATGGGCGGAACACAATGAGCAATTGAGGGTTAAGGGCCTTGCTCAGGGACCCAACAGTGGCAACTTGGTGGTGGTGGCGGGGCTTGAACCGGCAACCTTCTGTTTACTAGTCCAGTATCTTAACCACTGAGCTATCACTGCCAGTCGCACAACTCAGATCAGATATCTGACATGCTAGAAATCTCGATCCGGTTGCCGAGCGCTCGGCGAGCCGGTCGGATCGAGTTGTTGGGTAGTTCACACTTAGCGACTGAGAGACGAGTTTTGATCGCAGAGCGAACGCCGAGTTGCTCCTGAGCCGGCAAATCTAGCGCCGACCAGTTTTTTTTAACGGCTCTTTAAAAGGAACCGAGCCAAAAGATCCGACTCCCTTCAAAGATCCATAATTCTCATCACTAATAACCACAGAAGTTGGCATTAATTGTGGATTCTATAGACCAGCCTTCTTTTCATTACTAAACTTTTTAAAACTTTTAAAATCACTCTTCCGTACTCTGTACCTAGATTACAGCTCCTTTATTTTAACGCCAGTTTATTTTCCATCGCAGAATTGACTGCAGCAGTTTATTTTACTCAGTAACGGATGTTTTTTTTTAAATGTAGTGAATTACAATTCTTAATTACAATTCTTAAGTAATTTTACTTTTACTTAAGAATGTTTTGTATTATTGATTGATTGATTGATTGAGTACTTTATTAATCCCTGAAGGGAAATTTTCACAATTTCCCTTCGGGGATTAATAAAGTACTCAATCAATCAATCAATCAATAATACAAAACATACTTAAGTAAAAGTAAAATTACTGGTTGGAAAATCTACTTTAAAAAGTACAAGTACACAAAAATACTACTCAATTACAGTAACATGAGTAAATGTAATTCATTACTTTCCACCTCTGGTAAAGAAATAGCGCTCCTTTTAAAATAACAACAATCCTGTTATATGGCATGGTATATGTGATGTACATTTATTTACGCCTGATTTTTAATAGCCACTGACCTTATGCAGGCCGGTTGGGAATGGCCTGCGGGCCGTACAATGCCTAGGTCTGAGCTAGAGACTGATATGCATTTCTGTTGTGTTGTTAATAAAGTGGTGGAGAGTTTAGATATATTCATTTTGAAATACAACCCCTGGCAAAAATTATGGAATCACCACTCTTGGAAGATGTTCTGTCAATTGTTTAATTTTGTAGAAAAAAAATAAATCACAGACATGCCACAAAACTATCATTTTTCAAAATGTCAACCTTCTGGCTTTAAGAAACAATAAAAAAAGAAACAAATATAATAGTTGTGCTCAGTCACAATTGCTTTTTTAGATCAAAAAATCAAAAAATATGGAATCACTCAAATCTGAGGAAAAAATTATGGAATCACACTGTAATTTGCAGTTTAAAAACAAAACATCTGCAGCAGATTAGATTTGCAAATTATTCTTCAGTTTAAAAAGAGTGCTTACACCTCGGAGAGCTGTTGCACAAAGCAGATTGTCATGAATCATGGTTCCAACACAAGATATGTCAGTTGAAACAAATGAGAGGATTATAAAACTCCTTCAAGAAGATAAATCATTGTGGAATGTCGCAAAAGATGTTGGTTGTTCCCAGTAAGCTGTGTTTAAAATCTGGACCAAGTACAAACAAAATGGGAAGGTTGTAAAAGGGAAGCATACTGGTAGACCAAGTAAGACATCAAAGCATCAAGATAGAAAACTTAAAGCAATATGTCTCGAAAACAGAAAATGAACAACAAAACAAATGAGAAACAAGTGGCCGGAAAGTGGAGTCAATGTCTGTGACTGAACTGTAAGAAATCACCTAAAAGAAATGGGATTTACATACAGAAAAGCCAAACAAAAGCCATCATTAACACCTAAAAAGAAAAGAACAAGGTTAAAGTAGGCTAAAGAAAAGCAATCGTGGATTGTGGGTGACTGGATAAAAGTGATCTTCAGTGATGAATCGCGAATCTGCATTGGGCAAGGTGATGATGCTGGAACTTTTGTTTGGTGTCTGTCCAATGAAATTTATGAAGATAACTGCCTAAAGAAAACATGTTAATTTCCACAGTTGTTGATGATATGGAGATGGTCTTCAATAAATGCCAAAGTCCACATTGAAATTTTGGACGCTTTTCTTATTCCATCAGTTGAAAGGATATTTGGTGATGATGACTTCATTTTTCAAGATGATAATGCATCTTGCCATAGGGCAAAGGACGTGAAAACTTTCCTTCAAGAAAACATAATGTCAATGGCATGGCCTGCAAATAGTCCGGATCTCAATCCATTTGAAAATCTCTGGTGGAAATTGAAGAAAATGGTCAATGACAAGGTTCCAACCTGCAAAGCTGATCTGGCAACAGCAAGAGACAGTTGAAGGCAGATTGATGAAGAATACTTAAGTTAACTCCATGCCTCAGAGAGTTTAAACCATTATAAAAGCCAGAGGTGGTGCAACAAAGTAATAATGGTGCAGTGTTTTCTAATGATTCCATAATTTTTTCCTCAGATTTGAGTGATTCCATATTTTTTTCCTCTACTTGATCTAAAAATAAGCAATTGTGACTGACCACAACTATTATATTTGTTTCTTTTTTTATTGTTTCTTAATGCCAGAGGGTTGACAGTTTGAGAAATGATAGTTTTGTGGCATGTCTGTGATTTATTTTTTTTCTACAAAATTAAACAATTGAAAGAACATCTTCCAAGAGTGGTGATTCCATAATTTTTGCCAGGGGTTGTATATAACAATTTTATTGAACAAGTTGGTTGCATTTGCAAATGCTCATATGAAAAACGACACATTTTAGCTAGATAATACATAAGGCACAGCAATCAAATAGATCAAGTAGTTTGGAATGTATCTGCTACTAAATTTGATTAAGGCTAGATGCTGTTAGGGGTGGGTATCTTTACACACCTCACAATTTCAATTGCCTACTACTAAACTACTCAAAACAGCACAGTTTGAAGTATAGTTCAATGATGAAACTACCATAACTGAACCTGACCCTAAATAAGATGTGTAGTCTTTGTCCACTACCAGTAACATCATCATTCCAGTACAGCAATTAATATTAGTGTTGTAGCACTACAATATAAGCTGTCTATTCAAATTTCATCTACACATCATAGAAGTCAACATGTGCTCCAGACTGATAACCGTCCTCAAGCAGGACTTTAATCAGTTTGCCCACGGACTCTTCGCAGGTCAGCAGGCGGCCCTCTGAGTGCATGTCAACAAAGATTTTTTTCATGCTCTCGTCTGCTGTGTTGGACCTGGCATGGAGATGCATATCCGTGTCCAAGGGTCCTGAAACAAGATTATTTCAGATTAGCTTCCCAAAGTTGGTCACAAGGATAAGGATTACACAAATCTAGTAGATATTTAAAGTGTCTGAGACCAAAGATAAGCCACAATAGCTTCTTTTAGTCCATTACCAAAAGAAAGTTCACATTAATTATGAAAACATAAAAACAACAGCATGCACTTAAACGTAGGAAGATCTGTAATCTTTATGTCAACCTGAGTAGGCCAAATCCCAAATAGCTTTTTACTCTTTACATTCATGCCCAACATAGAATTCAACATAATTTCCTCTACATATTTGCATAGTGTCCTACGTAGCCAATATAAAGTAATTTAGGCTGACAAAAAAATTATTAAAATACAAAAATGGGAATAGAAAGAATTGGCTTAACGCTGCCTTTAAATTTCATGCCATGGTCTTGGTGGGTTCTGGCACTTATGGTAGACCACAACAGCAACCTGAATCTTCAGTGGACATAGGCTTAATGTAACTAAAAAACTAAAGGTTTAAACACATTGCCTGGTCTAATGACTCTTGATTTCTTTTGTCAACCCAGTAGTAGGGTCAGAATTTCAATCCATGAATAATTCAATCCTCCTCCTCATGCTTTTTGTTGTTCTGGAAAAACATGGTGTTCTCACATTTAGAATTAAGAACAGCGTGATCTTATGAGTAGACGCTTTGTGTTAACAATCATTAATTCATGCAGTTTGTGATCCTTGGGCTGCTTGCGTGAAATCCCTCTAATCACGTTGTTAAGTTGTGGATTTAGGCCAACATGTATCTGAATGTGAAGGAAAACTACATGTGGAGTTTTTGGAGTTTACCTGGAGCATAGTTGAGAACCCTGAGGTCAGGTTCTTCTTTAGCCAGCACCTGGAACATCATGTCTCGTGCTGCTTTCCCTGAGCAGTACAGCACCCAGGAGGGAAAAGGTTTCACTACGCACAGTGAACTAATATTTACAGCACGGCGATGTAAACCATCACGGGCTGGAAAAGCCTGTAAGATCCCAGCAGTCAGACACAGAGCCGAGCTCACGTTCAGCGACAGATAGGAGTCCACTTCATCCATGTCCGTGAAGCTTCGTGCATAGCGAGACACATCTCCTAATGAAGCTTTATGAGAGATGATGTAATAACAGATAGAATGAATAGATTGCCTTTATTTGTCATATATACATATACAGGTGTACAGTACAATGAAATTCTTTCTTCGCATATCCCAGCTTGTTTGGAAGCTGTGGTCAGAGCGCAGGGTCAGCCATTGTATGCGCCCCTGGAGCAGATAGGGTTAAGGGCCTTGCTCAGAGGCCCGACAGTGGCTGCATGGCAGAGCTGGGATTCGAACTCTCAACCTTTCAGTTAATAACCCAAAGCCCTACCCACTAGGCCACCACTGTCCCTACTACTAGAAAATAATAATAAATTATTATTGATGTATTAGTTTTGGAGCTTTTAAAATGCTATAAATTAATAGTTAAACAGGATAAATCATTTTCACCAACCAGAACACATTTTATTAGTGCTAAAACATAAAACTAATATTCGCAATGTTTACATTTTATAAGACATTTAATGATGATTAATATTTTATTAATCAACAGTGGTCTAATGTGCCATTACATCACCACAGAGTGTTCAAACTTGTGGGTTCGAATCACAGCAGGGTCACCGACCTGGCCGTCCATCCACAACTGCCCGTGTTGAATAGAGGGAAGGTCGTGTGTGAGCAAGGGTATGTGTGTGTCTCCCAGCGATGCCTCTGTGTTTTTATTTATTTATTTCATTTATTAGGATTTTAACGTCATGTTTTAGGGTAGTTACTCGTTACACAAGATTCATCAATTCACAAGTTCAATGTTCAATCTCCAGTTCACCTCACTCGCATGTCTTTGGACTGTGGGAGGAAACCGGAGCTCCCAGAGGAAACCCACACAGACACGGGGGGAACATGCAAACTCCACACAGAAAGGACCCTGATCACCTCACCTGGGGAACAAACCCAGGACCTTCCTGCTGTGAGGCGACAGTCCTACTTACCGAGTGGGTAGCACCGTCGCCTCACAGCAAGAAGGTCCTGGGTTCGATCCCCAGGTGAGGCAATCAGGGTCCTTTCTGTGTGGAGTTTGCATGTTCCCCCCGTGTCTGTGTGGGTTTCCTCTGGGAGCTCCGGTTTCCTCCCACAGTCCAAAGACATGCAAGTGAGGTGAACTGGAGATACAAAATTATCCGTGACTCTTGTGTAACGAGTAACTACCGTTCCTGACATGAATGTAACCAAAACAGTGTAAAACATGACGTTAAAATTCCAATAAACAAACAAACAAACTTACCGAGTCACCACGTTATTGCAGTCATTTGCATATCAGACCAACAGTGTCCCTGATTAGGATAAACTAATGGAAATTGATTTAATTTGATTAAGAATATGAGACTTGCCGCTCAGGTGGCGCAGCGGTAAAAGTACGCTAGCGCACCAGAGTTGGGTTTCCAGATACATCGTATGGAAACTCGGCTCTACCTTTCCGACTGGGTTGGGCGGCAGTATGAACAACGTTTGGCTGTTGTTCAGGGGCTTAAGGGTAGAGTCGGATCATAGGTCCTCATAACTGGCGCGACTGCGGCCCCTGCTGGTTGATTGACTGCGCCTGCACAGGTCTGAGGAATAACATCGAGGGGGGTGTGACCCTCCGTGCGCAGTGTCTCTCGGTGTATGAACTCGACTCGTGCAGGTGAAAAATGCAGGCTGTACTGATTGCGTGCCGGAGGGGGCGCTAGTCAGTTGAGTGGCGTCCTCAGTCGGCGGCAAAGGGTCGAATCAGGGTAATTGGACATGACTAGAATAGGGATAAAAATTGGGGGAAAAAAGTGGGAAAAAATAGATAATTAAAAAAAAAAAAAAAAAAAAAAAGAATATGAGACTTATCCATCACCTTCCAAAGTATGCAGAAGGTGGATCTGCTGCTCTAAGTTTAGTCTAGTAGTAAAGCAAGCTTGGTTATTTAAACTCCAGTGGTTTAAAGTGTCACTAAATTCAGGATGATGTTACTAAGAATAAACAATATAATGAAACTGACAGTGGATCTCTGACCTGCGTTATTAAACAGTAGGAGATGATCGATATTAGAAGATGGTATCTCTCTGGCAGCTTTCACGACGCTCTCTACTTCAGCTTTCTGCCCCAGATCTGCTGACACACAGCGGACTGTGAGTCCCACATTACCCGCTTCAGACGACGTTAGTTCCTCCTTTAGTTCCAGCAACTTCTCACTTGATCTGGCAACCAGGAGCAGAACAGAACCTGGTTTGACGAGATGTGCGATTTCTCTAGCCAAACTCCGACCGAATCCTTTCGATGCTCCGGTTATAATACAGAGCGCAGTACCGAATCCTCTCTCTGCTGACTGAGCTTCTCCTTCCATGTTGGTTTAATATCGTGCAAGTTTTGAAGTATCAACAGATTTTTTACCCCAAAATGATCTGGGCGTCTGGGAAACCTCCTGAATGTGGACCAATAAGCTGCCGCGACGCCCCTTGTGCAAAATCATACTGTCATCATGATGATTAATATCAGCACACTGCCGCCACCTAGAGGCAAACAGCAGCAACAGCTCAAAATTCGTATGACTGTTTTAACTCACTTAACCGCTTATCCGATCAGGGTCGCCAGGGGTTTGGTGCTGGAATCTATCCCAGCTTTTCAATGGGCGCAAGGCACACAGTAACACCCTGGACAGGGCGCCAGTCCATCGCAGGGCAGACACACATATACACACATACCTGTTTACATTTACATTTGTGGCATTTAGCAGACGCCTTTATCCAAAGCCACTTACAGTACAGTATACAGTCTGAGCAATTGAGGGTTAAGGGCCTTGCTCAAGGGCCCAACAGCAGCAACCTGGCAGTGGTGGGACTTGAACCAGTGACCTTCTGATTACTAGTCCAGTACCTTAACCACTAGGCTACGGCTTGCCCTCTCACCTCGCTTGACCTGTTCACCCGACTGCATGTTTTTGGACTGTGGGAGGAAACCGGAGCTCCCGGAGGAAACCCACGCAGACACGGGGAGAACATGCAAACTCCACACAGAAAGGACCCGGACCGCCGCAGCTGGGGATCGAACCCGTAAGGCACAGAGTAACACCCTGGACGGGGCGCCAGTCCATCGCAGGGGAGACACACACCCATTCACCTATAGGGCAATTCAGTGTCTCCAATTAACATGACTGCATGTCTTTGGGCTGTGGGAGGAAACCGGAGCTCTCGGAGGAGAGAGAACATACAAACTCCACACATAAGGACCCAGACTGCCCCAGCTGGGGATCGAACCTGTAGGGAACAAAGTAACACCCTGGACGGGGCGCCAGTCCATCGCAGGGCAGACACACGTATACACACATATACACACACCTGTTTACCTATTGGGCAATTCAGTGTCTCCAATTAACCTGACTGCTTGTTTTTGGACTGTGGTAGGAAACCGGAGCTCCCGGAAGAGAGAGAGAACATGCAAACTCCACATAGAAAGGACCCGGACCGCTCCGCCTGGTGATCGAAACCAGGACCTTCTTGCTGTGAGGCGACAGTGCTACCCACCGAGCCACCATGCCGCCCCTCGTAAAAGTACTGTTATCACCAAATCTTTCATTTACTGTCACATATGTTTTACTCTTTTATCTAAGAACCTATATCACTATATCATCAAAAGTTCTGTTGACGTGCTAGAAGTCTTACACAAAGAAACAAAAAGAAAGCTTGAGTTTGAAACATTGAGATATATTTTTCAGAACAACTGAAACTACTTTGAGTTTAAGGCCCATGTCATTTTCAGAACATGTACATTATGTGATGGGTATCAATCATCATTCATGTGAAAGTGACAGATCATTGAAAATACATTTGGCAGAACACTGCTTTGCTTTAATACAGTACGACTTTATATTAGTTTTGTGATTAACAACTCGGATTGAGAGCAGCGAATTACAGCAAAGACGAACAAAAGCAAAGTTGCTTTTAAATCGTTCCGCTGACTGTCTCCAAAATATCAGCAAAACACATGAGGCCTAGATATGGCTTTGATAAACAAGAATATAACAGATGTTACTTCAAGGCACCTTGTAAACTGATGCCAAAATAAGTTTTACACACCATCTTAGTCACAAAGCCCAGAAAAGAGTTCTTTAATACACAGATCAGGCATAACATTATGACCACCTCCTTGTTTCTACACTCACTGTCCACTTTATCAGCTCCACTTACCATATAGAAGCACTTTGTAGTTCTACAATTACTGACTTTAGTCCATGTTTCTCTAAATACTTTTTTCAACCTGCTTTTACTGTGTGACAATGACATTTTGGTGGTGTTTTAAATACTGTGTCCACTCCTACCTAGTTGGTCCACCTTTTAGATGTACAGTCGGAGATGATCGCTCATCTATTGCTGCAGTTTGAGTTGGTCATCTTAGAGACCTTCATCAGTGGTCACAGGACGCTGCCCATGGGGCGCTGTTGGCTGGATATTTTTAGTTGGTGGACTATTCTCAGTCCAGCAGTGACAGTGAGGTGATGTGCTGCTGTGTCTGATCCACTTATACCAGCACAACACACACTAACACACCACCACCATGTCAGTGTCCTGCAGTGCTGAGAATCATCCACCACTTAAATAATACCTGCTCTGTAGTGGTCCTGGGAGAGTCCTGACCATTGAGGAACAGCATGAATGCAGGCTAAAAAAGTATGTCGAGAAACAGATGGACTACAGTCAGTAATTGTAAAACTACAAAGTGCTTCTGTATGGTAAGTGGAGCTGATAAAATGGACAGTTAGTGTAGAAACAAGGAGGTGTATAGTAACAGTACTAATACTAATTTAAATAGCAGTTTTGATCAGTTTTGCTTTAAGGACACTTCAAATCACTGATATTGTGGATCTGTGTGTCGTTTTTAAACAAAGCAATTTCAATAACTGGAATACAAGCGTGTTTATTTTTTTTAAAGAGAGAGCGAGGGAGAGATGTACTGAAAGTGGATTTCTTATCTTATAAGCAAAGCTGCCTTCCATTTGAAATAGGTGTGTGCCGTTTTTCCACAGTAAGTGTACACCATATCCAGACAGAACTTGCAGCTGCCACTAAAAGCCTTCATTTCCCCAGTATTATATAATACTACCAGTGCTAAACTGATAAGATATACAACGTTATTACCCTGGCATGTTAGATAGAATCATGGGAATCCTTCAAACCTTACATGTATAATAATAAATGGTTGCACCCCTCATACTGCCCTCAGATACGCTCTTTAAAATAGGACATGGTAGGGGGCATAAAAATCTGTTGATGCTATGTACATTCTGACATTGAAATGCACCAATAACCAAATTGAACAGTGATGCTTTAATGTTTCATATACATTAAATGAACATAACACTAAGGCCTTACACTGAAAAAAGCTTTCATAGAAGGATAGGGGACTAGTTGTGGGTGTACAGTTTGGTAAACTAAATGCTGTCTGGAATGGCATCGTCCTTCCTCTGTGGTCTTGTGGCGGTGTTGATCTGGAAGATGGTGGTAGCCCTGGTTCTCCACTGCTCTTTCTACGATCACCGGATGGCTATGAGACCGATATCGATTAGTTTCTGAATCTTCTGAGCAATAACTGGGTTCTTCAGGTGGCTGTTGGCAAATACAGAAAGAGAAGGCATCAAAATAAAAGCAATCATTTATTTAACTCCAGTAAACTTTGTCGCAAGTCGTACTGTGTCACACCCCAAGACATTCACACCTGGGAGTTGTTTTCTAAAGTGGAAACTTGACCTGTTTCAAGGCTGTTGACTAGGCAGTTGTAGCCTAGTGGTTAAGTTACTGGGTTAGTTATTAAAATGTTGCTGGTTTAAGCCACACCACTACCAGGTTGCCACTGTTGGGCCCTTATTACAGGCACTTAACCCTCAAACACTTGGACAATATACTGTCACAGTACTGTAAGTCGGTTGCCACTGTGTTCCCCTTAATGCTCTTATGAAACGCCCCTAACCCTCAAACACTTGGAGAATATACTCGCTTTGGATAAAAGCATCTGCCTAATGCCAAAAAAGTAATTGTCAACTGATCAGTAGATAAAAGACCAAAGGCAACCGCTTAAACAACAATAAGTGTGTGTGTATATATCTTACTCGCTAAGGGCCTGAGGGTCTTTCTGCATCTGCTCAAGGATCATCCTCATAGCAGGGTCGCTCATGATCTGCTGGACCTCGGGATCAGCCATGGCTCGCCGCTTCACATCCTCCGGGCTATCATTCCTCACAGCCTGACTAACCATGCAGCGCTGCATTCCCTCTGTGGCCTCCTGCATGAATACACACACACATTTTCACATTAGTCTTTACCTTGGTATTGGCAAACATGATGAGGTTGAAAATTTCCGACTTTAGTTTTATACCTTGGAGTTTGAATCCAGTTCCAAAGCTTTTTGGTAAGCATCCATGGCTTTAGAGTAGTCCTTCATTGCCTCCAGTGCTGCTGCCTTACGTGTGTATCCTTTAACTACAAGCAAACAAAATAGTGATTCTGAATCGCTTGGCAAAATAACCCTTGCATTTTTTTCAACAAAAAGTAGTTAGTGTTTAGTTTTTAACGCCATGTCTGCTCTTGAGCCACGTTCATAGCAGGAATATAGCAGGATGAGCCCTTTTTATTCGCTATTCTGTCGTATTTAGTGAAATACGTCTGATGTCTAAGTATGTCTATTATATGTGTTGCTTTAGTTTTGTGTTTCTGTTTATAATGTGTTTGTGCAAGCTGTCGTCAAAGTTAAACATATAGGTTTGCAAGAAAACAGTACCAATATTTATTTATTTATATTAGGGCTGTCAAACGATTAAAATTTTTAATCGCGATTAATCTCAGAATTTCATATAGTTAATCGCGATTAATCGCATAAAAAAAAAAAAATCTGTGTAAATGTTATAGAAAACAAGGATTTTTATGTGAAATGTTACAATTAAAATGGTGAACACATTTTATGCTAAATGTACTGATGTTAAAAACTGCTGGGACAAGAGAAAACTGTAAGGGAGTTTTATTCACTCACATACTAGGCAGTAAATGTCAGATTGTAGTTTAGAATTTCTCCATCAGCAAACATTGTAGATCAGCGGTGCTTTAGGTGGGATAAGGCGTAGTTATTGTAACAGACTTTTCTGTGGTTGTATTGTGACAATGGTTTGATGGCCGTTTCTACACGAAGTGAGTGTGTTTTGACCCTTTGGGGCTTCCATAGTTCATGGACTAACGTGCTTGACTCAGCTTTCCGGTATTTGGTACCTTAACAGAATAAGTTAATAAAAGTGTTCTGCTCCCGACAACTTGTGAATATAGCGTGTATTTATTTCTTTATAAGTGCATCACTACAACGCTCGGTTACATTATGCTAACAAACCGCAAATGAAAAACGGTGGCAAGTCCGACATTAAAACGTTTGTTTTAACATAATGTTAACATAATGTAACCGAGCGTTGTAGTTCTACCAGTCAAGTCTCAACATTAACTAGAATTTGCGTTAACGGCACTATTATTTTTAATCGCGTTAAATTGAAATCGCGTTAATGCGTTATTATCGCGTTAACTTCGACAGCCCTAATTTATATGTATTGTTGTCTTTACTTGGTGTATTTTATGGTGTTTTATTGTAACGTGTGTGGCAGAGTTGACATGTTAGTGGGTTTCTCTAGTGTTCCATTCATTTAGCCATTTGTCCTTGATGTAGATATTTATTGGTGGTTTTAAATCTGTTGAAGGGATTTTGATGTTTGTCATATTTTGTCTTGTCTTGGCCAGCTATCCTGCTATGCCCTGGTTCTTTGTATGCTATTAAGAGTAGGGTGGCCAACAGTACCAATAAAACAGCCTTTGCTAAGTAGTGAACAGAGGTGCAAGGTCAGCTGCCAATGTAGACTTACTGAAGGTGGGCTCCAGTGTGATGCAGTCCTCACAATCCTGTAAAAGACATTAGGATATGATGAGTTCTAAATTTTGTTCATAATATGCCCACATTTATTTTAAAATACTTCATTCAAATTCAACATTTAGGAGAAACTAAAATGTACAGTATCTTATGCTTATTTACACAAGGCACCACAAGGCACCCTATAGGGCAGCGTTTCCCAACCTTTTTTGCACCATGGACCGGTTTCATATAAGATACAATTTCACAATTGCTCACAAACGATGTAAAAATCGCTGCAACGAGACGCTGCTCCTACCTAGGGGTGACAATAACACCCGAAATTTTCTAGTAATCTCTAATAATTCATTTTTTCTGTGTGGCCCGGTAAAAAATAGCCCGCGGACCGGTACTGCCCTAGGGTATAGTACGTTTTTTAAATCAGTGGGGCACCGTGCAATAGAAAAATGGGCTTTACAAATGCTTTTACAAGGCTGAATAGCAAATTTAAAGACATTGCTCAACAGAAATGTTTTTAGGGAACTCAGATGTCACGGTTCGAGAGGAAATGTAATAAAGGAAAATAAACATCATAGCAAGCTTTGTTTTACTTGTTCTGCACATTTAGGGTTGGTTTCCCAGACAGGGATTAAGGCTAGTCCAGGACTACATTTTGCTTTAAATAGAGAATCTCCATTTATACAGGACTACGGGCTCTATCAGTCTCAAAAACAAGTGTTAATCCAAAATTACTTTTTCTGGTAAGTAATGTCCAACAATCTAAAATATGATGGGATAAAAAATGACTAGATTATTCTTCCTGGTACTGGCCAAGAAGAGGCTCAGACTAGCACCTGCCTTTAACTTGCTGACTGACTGCTTCTTTTACTCCATCCGGTGGTGGATTCTCACAGAGCGCCATATGGCATATGGTGAGACACACTAAGCCCCATTTAAATCCCCCACCACTTGTGTTGGCACCCTGTTGTGACCAGATGCAGTGTTCGTAGTTTGCAGTTGCAATTAGAAGCAACCCCAAAAACCATTTTTTCTTTGTCACAGCCCTTTTCACACAGTATTAAATGTGCATTAAAACTTGCACATTTGATTTGAACCTTATTCAGTTATGTCTGAAAGGTTTCCTGTTACAGCGTCTATCTTATAAAACAGGCAGGTAAATACTAAAAATCACAAGATGAAAATAATACACAATATGCACCCAGCCTTGCAGTGAACAAAACACTATCATGTGAAATCCACCTTATAAGCAGGTTTAAACAGTAGAAACAAGCAAGTAGAAACAGGTTCGTGTGTTAAAGTGCGTTAAGCAAAGGAGTCCACACCTACCCTTAAAGACCTGAAGTGGCTGCAGTTTTTTAAACAACCAATTACTAGCACACCTGAATCTACTTGTTTTATCAGTTGTTTTGAAAACCTGCAGTCACACCAGGCCTTTGGGAATCAGTGATAAAGAGATTATGCTTGAGCATTACTGTATTGTTGAGTACCTTGAGGGCCAGTTGGAACTCCAGCAGTTTGGTGTAGCAGGCTGCTCTGTTGCTGAACAGCTTGGCATCATTTGGGTTCCTCTTAATGGCCTCTGTATAGTGCTTCATGGCAAGAGGGTAGTCCCCTACACAACAGTCCCACCATTCATTATTCAATTCATTCATATCATGTTCATAAATATAGATGTGTTTATTTATTATTGGGCAATTATCGACATGGTGCCAATGTAATCCAGACCACATGTGTACTGGTTAAGAGGAAAAGCATTGTGTAATCGTATGTGGCAGGTCACAAAAAACAACTTTGTCTAATTTTGCACCTCTAGTGTTGAGAATCTTCTTTACCAATCAAAGTGAAGCCACAATTCTTTTTTTATTGACCCTATTTAGATGGAATAATCTTAACACACGTATCTAAAGTAAATTAATCTTTCATTCCCGCTGATAGTACTTTGTGACCGTGTTCAAACAGATTAGCCATATTTTACCTCAGTAAAACTACACATTTGATTCAATATCTTTGCATCAGCTCAGGAACTCGTTAGTCAAAAGAGATCTGAACCTGCAGCTACAGATTTGCATAGAACAGGATTAAAACGAGTCTTTAAGCCCCCTCACTCGTACGCACCTATCTGAAAGGCTTCATTGCCCTTGTTCTTCTCCTCTAGTGCCAGTTCTGGGTTGACGTAGGCCAGTTTCTCCTGTTCTTTCAGTATTTTCTCGGCCTGTAAAAAAGACAACACACCAGTTTTTACTGTATGACGGCTCAATTTCAACCAACTGGTTTTTAATTGGGAGATTATGGGTTTATCTTCTATTGTTATTATGTTCGTTTGTTTTTATAATGCCTTGTTGTCACATTTATGATATTCAGTGCATGAATCTGTGTTTTATGCTAGTTGTATTGGTCTTGTCTTATATTATTAAGGAACCTGATTATTATTTCTGTATTATCTTGTGTGAGAGATTCATCTAATGTATTGGGCATATGTAGTCTTTCACTGTTGTACTTTGGGCATTCGTTCAGGGTGTATTTTATGGTAATGGGTGTCTGACATTCTCCGCAAAGTCTGGGGTCTTCTCCTAGTATTAGGTGCTGGTGTGTCAATCTGGAATGGCCTATTCTACATCTAGTGTAGGTAACTTGGTCTGTACATTTTCCATAATGTATTTTTGGTTTATTTCTGACGTTGGGGTGAATCTCAGATAGTTTATTGTTTATTTCTATTGCTATTATGTGTTGTTCTATGTGCCAAACTCACCAGCTGGCACTTCTTCAGCACCTCAGGGGTGCGGTGCTCTGTCAGACTCTTGTTAAGGAATTGAACGGACTCCTTATACTGCTCCTGTTTGAAGTGGGAGTTGCCAATTCTGGCGTAAGCCCTGGAATAGAAGAAAATGAACAACAAAGAAAAAATTATTACTGATGTAGGGTTAACATGGCTTTAAATTATTATGGTTTTACTCACATAATACAAGAACTCCCCTATTAAATAATTTGAATGTAAAATGAAAAGCAAGCACAATTCTTGGGTAGTGCTGTGTTTACTCCTGCACAGGCTCCAAGACAGTTAAATAGTATTTGATAAATAGTCATTTGCATTCAGTGAACTTGTACAGTAAATGAATGCTGCTGCTGTTCATGGACCAAACTGTTTAAGATGTATAAAAAGAATGTCAAGAGTGCAGTCTGAATGATTTCTATACAGAGTGTTCCTGCCATGCGCCCAGTGTTTTCCAGAGAAATCCAGCAATCCTGGGGAGACCCTGACCAGGATAAAGCAGTTGATAAAATACTTAGTATTGAGATTACTCACAGCCATAGTGGCAAGTAGGCATATGTCTATTAAATATGCATAATTGAAATGAAAATGATTGGTTGAGGGTGTATGGTGTAGGGGATGGCCGAAGCCCCGTAACGAACTAGCCCACTGTCTGCCCAGTGTTTCCGAAGGCACCTGACCCGCTGCGACAATGACCAGGATAAAGCGGTGGATGAAAATGAAGTAACTGTGAGTTTGAAAGTTACACTGTGTAAACACACTTACTTGGCAATTTGTCTGTAATCCTCACGATTCTCTCTGCCCACCTCAATAGCTTTTTCACAAAGCTCTCTACATTTGTCAAACTCTCCTTTTTCAAAGAACACAGCTAGAAAGAAACAGACGTGGGTAAACGTACAAAGACTTTTTAAATAACCACACCACTTTCTATTCCAGTTTTTTCTTTGTCTGATACAACCCACTTACTGTCAGAGCCACTTCTGTATAAGCCTTTGATTAAACTTACACGTGAGTGAGTCAAGCTGCTTAAATGTGTTGGAGGTTTACATTCTGTTATACAAGTACTTAATAATACCTTTCTTACTGATGGGATGGTACCCACAAGGATACATATTCCGTAACTTAAAGTGGGAACATTCTGGACTTTGTACTCATGCCCAAGTAAATGGTACAAAATATGTACTATATGTGGGCAGGGGTAGCTTAGTAGTTAAGGTACTGGACTTGAAATCAAAAGGTTGCTGGTTAAATCCCCACCACTGCCAAGTTGCCACTGCTGGGCCATTGAAGAAGGCCATTTATCCCTTTATCCAACTGCCTGCCTTATATTCACTCACAATTTGAAGTTGCTCTGGATAAAAGCTGTAGATGCACATTAGTGAACTACTGTCCCAAATACTGTTTAGAAGTGAATACATTTGAAGGTACCGTAGCACTTTATTCCAATTCCACCCTGGGTTTGTCCCAATAAATACAATCAAATGTATAAACTATTATTATCTTGGATTGTTTAGGGTTCTATGGTGATCATTCTGTGCTTTGGCAGGGTCAATTCCAGTCTGTGTGCTCCTGTAATTTTAAAATTACTTCTGGAGATGAATGACAATTGGTCCACACCACTAAGCTTCAGCAAATCAATTGTTTAAGGTCAACGGTTTTAGCGATTGGGTGACATCACAGTCTTGCATCCCAATCTTAGCAGTGCCAATAGTCTGTTTGAGCACTGAGGCACAATTGGTCATGTCAGAGAGGTTGAAGGGGGAATTATCTTGTCACTGCAACGGATATGACAAAGCATTGTACATTCAGCAAGCTCTCAAAGCTTACAGAATCTGAGTAGTACAGGTAGTATGTGCACCAATTAAAAGAAAGGTAGTAGCATTTATATGAACAGTGTGTGTCTGTGTATTTAGAATGCATACCGGCCTGATTGGACAGATAGGTCATGTTGGTTGGGTCGTGTTTGCATGCCTCCTCATAGTGTTTGAGTGCAGTCTCAAAGTCCTTCTGCTTGTACGCTGTGTTTCCGAGCCCTTTCTCCTTCAGCGCCTGCAAGAAAGAAATTAGGCTTCATCAAAAAGTTATTTCATCCAAACAGTCATTAAACCTGAACCTGCAGACGAGATACTAAAATGTGCCTTAAAAAAGCAAGCGGTTTTATGTGTGTCTAGTACAGCACAGATTGTGCTGTAGACAATAGAAAAGCTTTAGTCACAAAGACTAAACTAAAGACTCTCATATGACAATAATGCTTTAAATAGGGATGTAAGGATAGACACTTCTAAATAGGGTTCCCTACATCACAGCATGCACGACATAATACAATAAGAACTTAACTACCTGTAAAGTTACCTACTTGAAATAATGTGATTACCACCAGCTGCTTTACTTTGCTCAGTTTACCCGGTTAGTTTTCACTTCATCGTAACCACTCGTAAGAAGTTGGTATATGTAAATATTAACACAAACGAAGTTCATCATATCACAGCTAATAATTTAAACCACCTAAAGCTAAAAGCCTATTCCTGTTTTTTACCAAACGCTTGTTCTCTGGGAGGTCTTCCTCCTTGGGAGGGGGTGGGGCTGTCCCTTTGGGTTTCGGAGGCGGTGGTGGAGTCGGCTCCTCTTCTTCGTCCATGCCGGCCAGGTCAAAACCGAGCAGCACTGATAGGGTTGTCATTACTCGTGGGTCCTGCAACCTCCTACAAAAAAAGAAAGGGGGGAAAATTATCACAGAAAACTGGAACTAAAAGTGTTTGGTTTGGTGTTTAACGCCATGTCTGCCCTTTGGGCCATGTTCATGGCAGAAAACGTTGTGATCTGTCTTTTATTTGCTTATTCCGTTTGACTTTGTTTGAGGGAAGTTGTGTCTGTTGTCTATGTATGTCCATTTATATGTGTTACTTCAGTTTTGTTACTGACAGGAATTTTAGGTGTGTTGTTGCTTTTGTATTGGTAAATAATTCCTTTATGGTTTTTGCTGGTAAGATCTGTTGTCTTATGGTAATAAATGATACATTCCAGCATTAAATTTTATTGTAATCTGTGTTTGGCATGGTGCGCAATATGGGACAGCTTCGCCTTTTATCAGGTACATGTGTGTTAATCTAGTGTGTCCAATACGGCATCTTGTGTACACTGTCTGGTCCCAGCGGTTTTCAAGGTAGGTCTGCATTTTTTCCCCAATAGTGGGATTAGCTTTGCATAGTTCATTATTCTGGTGTGTGTTCCATTCGTTTTGCCATCTGTCCTTGATATATGAGTTCATTATAGGTTTGCTGTCCACTGGTGGGATCTGGTAAGTTGAATCCGGTATGCATGTGGCTTTTTTTTTGCTGCCTGATCTGCTCTATCATTGCCCAGGAGCACGCAGTGCCCTGGTAGTACTAAAGTAGTATGAAAGTGTATGCTTGACGGGATTAGCAGATAGCAGCGCACAAAGAATTTAAAGGGTAAAAGGACTAATGAGAAAAGTTAGAAATCCTTTTTCCTTTAGCCTGGAGGAGACGACGACAAGCATGATGGGTCAGAACACAACCCAAACAGTGAGACACTGAAACAGAGATCACTTACGTGCCGAGTTCGGATGGTTTCTGGCGAAGCTGTTCAAGCAGCTCTTTGTAACTGGGGTCAGCCAGCAGGGCTCGGGTACGGGAGTCTGCCTCTAGCTTCTCATACAGATTAGGAATGGAAAAGGGGTTCATCATTTTCTTCTCTAGAATGAGGACGCAATAAATACATAAAATATTACTGAAGAGCAAAACTTCCTGGGGCTAATAAACTAAGAATCAGAGACTCAAAACACAACCCGAAAAAAACTGTATTCATTGCTAATAACTTGAAATGCACTCTGTCTAAACTAGAGACAGGATGTACTTTTTCTTATCCAGGACTGAATGTACAAGTTCAACATTTACAGTCTAACTAAACTTCAAAACGTCTTCAAAAGCTAATTAGTGGCTGTTTCTGACTCTTCTTGGCTGCTCTTCTGAAGAAACATCTGTTCATTTGAACCAATCTTCAAACAGAACTGATTTCCAAAGCACTTGGACGAAGAATGACGGAGGCAATAAATGACTCAATGCTAGGTATTTTCCACAACACAGCACCACTGTTCTGTGTGCAAAATTGAGGTAAAAAGACACTGTACACCAACGACATCCCAACTATGAAGCATCAAACAAACATGCATTGAACTGGTTTCTCCCAGTTGTGCAAATCTGACCATTAAATACAGAAAAGGTATAGCTGCAAGGAGCTACTACCAAGTATTCAATAGAAGCATTTCCATTCTGAATTATTAATCAGAATATTCAATAAAGATACAGTACGAACAGTACATTTGTGGGTGGTTACATATTCTTAGTCTAGGCAATTTACCTAACTATCACCCCCAACGGTTCTTAAAATGTCTTACATATGACAAACCCAGAAGCAAAAACCACCTGTTGCTAGTCGAGTATAGTATCTATATACCTGCTAGACGTGCTTCAATGTTCTGAAGCCCTTCCTTTAGTTGCTGGTTAGAAGGCTCTTGTCTGAGACCTTCCTGGTAGGTTGCTTTGGCATCTTCAAACTTCCCCAGAAACTCCAAGGCTGCAGCCTTTCGTGAGTAACCCTGAAAAGAAACCACAATGAAGTCCCTGTTGTATTAAAAGTAGCTAATTGGAAGGAGGAATTGCTCTGAAAGATTAACAGGTAAAAAAACCGATTTGGCTACAACACACCAACAGTATGTAGTGCTATACATCCATTTCTGGTGTATTAGTTTGACAAATTAGTTTGTATGGTGATATGCAATTTTTTTTCCATTCCCAAAATCACGCCTGCCAGACTTGTGGTGCAACTGGACATACTGACATACTGCGTCTTGGTTGCTGTATTTACAGGCTCTGCTGGCTGGTCGATGGCATCTGCACTGTGTATAGTGATAATGATCCCTGTGTATACCTGTCTTATGCAGGTGAAAAGAAGCGGTTGGCTACTACACGTGATGGAGGGGGAATGCGTTAGCGGGGGGTGACAAGCTACACGGTTCTGTGTGGCACGCAGACGCAGATTGGACACGTCGGAGGGGGTGTGCGCGGTAATCCGGCTATCCTTGGTCACATCAGAGGTTGTGGAAGCGGCAGTGGATTCATAATTAGGAATCGAAATCCAGAAAACATTTTTGTCACGTCATCCTTAGAAAATATGTATCCTTGTTTTTTTTGCACTTATTTTTACTTCATCTTGAACCAAGTTTTAAAACAGAGAAAAGGACAAAAGTTTAAAAGAGAAAAGGACAATCTTTAAAGAATTGGCGGCATCATTTACCTTGCCCCAGTCTGGCTTGATCTTAATGGTCTGGCAGGCATCCTTCAGGGCGTTCTCGTAATCGCCTTTCTTGGCATAGGCAGCAGATCGGTTGCTGAAGAGGACATGGTTGTTTGGGTCTATTGCCAGAGCCTCGGTGTAGCAGCGAACCGCCTCATCAATCTTCCCTGCGCTCAGCGCCTTATTGCCCTGGTCTTTTAGCTGAGATACCTGAGGAAAGAGAGTCGCACCGTTATTATAGTGCACCATTATTAAAACAAACATAAGCTTAGTTGTAGGGGCTGTAGTTTTGCCTTGTGAAGTAAAGAAGAAAATTTCCTTTCAGCCCTTGCCAAGGTTTGTTTGCTTAATTCTTAACGCCATGTCAGCTTCTATGGCTATTATCATTGCTAGATAATAGATTCTGTACTTGTGTGTATAGTGTTTAGATAGTGTGACTATAAGGGAGTAGAGTTTAATTGTTTCGTCATATCTTATATGGGGGTTTTAAGTCCTTGTAGTTGTTTGTGTGGTAGAATTTTGTTCAGGTGGTGGGTGTCATCTTTTGGCCTGAATAGAGGATGCACTTGATAGAAGTTCTTGATCCACAGAGGGGGCAAGTGGGGGCCTGGTCTCCTTTTAGCAAGTAGGTATGGGTGACTTTGGTGTGTCCTATGCGGCATATTGTGTAGATAATTTGTTCCCATCGTTTTTTGGGGGTATTGAGCTCTATCCTTTTTTATGGTAGGGTGGATCTCAGAGTTTCCATTCGTTTTGCCAAGCTGCTGTGGTAGATTTGGCGTTCATCATTAATCTGAGATCGGATGGCGGGTAGCATTGCCAAGGTAAAACAGGACCAGGACGGCCAGCATTAAGATTGATGGATACAGCAAGAAGGACAGTGAATACGAAACAGAAAACCGGGCATTCTAGAGAAACTCTTTCCATATGGTGACCATATTCTACCAGTATGGAAGAATAAAGCATAACACATACCTACGTAAACACACAAATTAGATCATATGCACTTCATAGGGCATCTGAACACGAATGGAGGACAGCAATGACTATTGTGTATACATGAGCTTACAGATTCCCAAGCCTCAGTAATCAAGGAATAGAGGAACTCCATCCTTCCCACTCAGATAACAATGCATAATCAGACTCAGTAAGATTTAACCCTATTTCCTTGACACTTATGGGTTATACTCAATATTTAAACAATAATAAAAAATAGACTGATGGCAAATCAGGAGCCACACTGGTGCTTCAGCCAAGTTTCAACAGTCTGCTATTAATTACCGAACATGATGGGCATTTTATGTGCTATTCACAAAAATACACTTGCCAAAATTGTTCAAGCAGTGCCACTTATGGGACAAACCAATGACCCAAGTCAGGACAAGCTAAAGACGATACCAGACAGCCTGCACTTGCAGTGCATCCTCTTAAAATAGGCCCCAAAAAGAATGCAAGCTACTCAGTGTTTCTTAGATCACACAAAGAGATTCTATAGAAATTTGTTCCAACATCCTACCACAGCCTCCATGTGACGGGCAACATGGAGTTTATTTGGCAGATGCTGAGAAACTCTTGCACTGCAATTTAAACAGGTCGGATACATTGACATCAGCCTGCAGACCTTACAGTGCCTTTTAACCTAATATATTTGATAGCCACCCATCACTGGGTCTCGAACATGAGCTACAACAGGTGCTTAATGCAAACAACAAAGTGTGCGCGCAAGCTGTTACGTTTCAGAGCCAAATGCTGTTCTACACCTGTTCTATCTGGTACAAAAATGTCACTAACAGCTGATTATTGACAGCAGACAAATTCTAGCTAGCAAATATGTAAACTAAGGGCATCACAAAAAACAGAAGTGAGTAATGTTTTATTAAAGCTCGTTACTACCAGGCAGACTTACAAAAATGATAATTAAAAATGATTAATGAAATACTACAGCAGTTTAACCAGTGTTAAGTGACGTCAAGTTAATTCTGACTCCTGGTGACCACATGGATAGCATTTCTCCAAAACATCCTGTCTTCTGGCTTCTTAATGGCTAATTCATTGATCATCTTGCTGACCCGACTCTTTCTCTTTAAACTTCAACTCTTCCTAACATAATTGTATTTTCCCATGAATCAATTCTTCTCATAATGTGTCCAAAATAAGAAAGGTTCTGTTTGGTTATCTGGGCTTCGTGTGAGAGGTTAGGCTTGATTTAGTAAGAGAGTGCATTTGTTTTTTTGTTTTTTTTTGCTGTTCAGGGTGCCCTCAAAATGCTTCGCCAGCACCAAAGTAAAGGCATCAATATTCTTTCCGTCCTGCTTTTTTATTGTACAGCTTTCACATTTACAAAGAACCACAGGGAAGAGCGTAGAAGACAGTCCAGGTCTTTTTTTTTTTTTTTTTGGAAGGACAAATCTATAAATCTGAAGATCTTCTGCTCTCGATCCACCACTCCAATATGGATTTAAACAGTTTTAAGCTTTCATTGAATTTTTTTCTTTACAAGTAGCTTGCTTTTATGTAATGCAGGAATTTTCCATTGTTAACAGTTATGACAGCACATAGTGACTTGCATATACTGTGGTATAGCAATCACTGATTAAAAGAATCAGGGACAACCTTAGTTTGCACTGCTTTATCATCACTGGACATAAATCATCTGAACTAGAGCTTTAGAACTGACATGCCTTCTACCATGTACTGTTTAATACTGACGCACATCCATCTTTATGCATGGAGAAAACAAACTGCAGCAGACCATCATATTTACCTCTAGGTGGAAAAGCATACATATTATAGTTAAGGTTTATAGCTCACTGTATGGTTACCTGTCAGGTTACTATGTCCCATGCATCAAAAACATTATCATCAACAAATGAAGGGGGCTTAGAAATGCAGCTAAAAGCTTCTGTATTTACTGGTCCGACTGGTAAAACCAATCAAAAATGTAAAATATGGACAGAATTTTTAGGACAGTGGTAGCTGAGTGGTTAAGGCCAGGTCAAGTAATTGGAAGGTTGCATGTTCTAGCCCCAACTCTGCTAGGCTGCCACTGCTGGGCATTTAACAAGGTCTTTAACTCTTAATTGCTTGGACTGTATTCATTCATTCAGTTGTACAGTGCTTTGGATAAAAATGTCTGCTAAATGCCATAAACGTGAATGTAAAAATACCATGACCTTATATTATAGGGCTTGGGAATGAACCTGAACAGAACCGTAAAGAGCCGAGCTGGAGTTTTGGGCTCAGATGCTATAAGGGCTAACACTATCTGGAAACAATTAGCAATCACAATTAATTAGATAAGAATTCATCCAATTTGGGCATGCTCTTTTAATTTCCTGCAATTTTATTTTTCTTTATTGTGGTTTAAGTGTATATCCTTACACTTAAGGTCAGTTTCATAGTGTATAATTTGAAAGTAGATGTGAAAGTAGTGACACTAATAAAGTGAAGAAGTCAATACTACAGGTTTTATGGGCGCCCAGGTGGCGAAGCGAGATATTCCGCTAGCACACCAGCGCCGAGATTCTGAACTCCTCGGTTCGAAACTCTGCGTTGCCACCTGTCGGCTGTGCGCCATTTGGCGCGCGTAATTGGCAGTGCCTGCAGCGAGGGATGACTGGACTATGTGGGTGGGGTCTCAAACGCTGTGTAAGGACCCTGATTGGCAGATAGAGAGGCGCCTGTGCAGAACGCATAGGTGAAAAAGGGTCCGCTAAGGGCTGTGCAGCGGGTCGGAGGAGGCATGAGCAGCAGTATACCCACTTCGACTGCCATCAGGGATCCAGAGCAGCGGAAGACAGATTGACTACGGTAAACGGTAAAAATGCATAAAGAAAAGAAAAAAAACACACTACAGGTTTTTATGGCTTTTGTTTAATGTGTGTGTAACATATGTAAATCCAGCACACAGTTACTTTTAATGGCATGATTATTAAAATCTGGACAACTGTGGGAATTTGTGCCAAACAAGATATAGCTCACATATACATACAGGAGGGTACAAAAAAGCAGCATGGCCACATGATTACCAATGAACCATCTAACAAACCGACTCAAGTTCATTAACACCATGCTGTGATGTCCATTCCCAAGCCTTACTGCACGGTGTACTGTTCCCTGATGAGTAACAGTGTTACATACACCAGGCCACATTTGCTTTAATTCGAATCTGCATGGCTGATTAGACAAACTGTAGCTCTAATTTAAAAAATGTACGGAATATGGTGAAGTTAAGAGTCTGTAAAAGTGTACGGGACACCATGGCCTTAGTCTAGATCCAGGTTAAAATACATTTTAATAATATTGCAAAGCGTGTTTACTCTTTTCTACACGACCGTGAAGTTCAACTGTCACTCCTGAGTGATGTACGGAACACCGTGACTATGATCTGTTATTTCCATTAGCTGGGCATGAATATAACAGGACCAAACCAAGGTCTTAATTTAATGCTGGCTTTAATTTAAGTTAACACTACACGTATATAAACTACGTTTAAAGTCAGAATGTTTTAATTTTCTTCTTTTATTAGCTTCCTCTGCAAGTGTTCTGCAAGCTAATTAGCACCGTAGCTAACAATGATTACTACTGCAGTGCCGGGGAAACAAGCTAATGTTAGCTAGGTGGTTTTACTGCCCAACTTGTCTACATTATAAAAAATAACTAATGAAAGACCACTCAGTAAATAATGACATATATTTGCGCAAATGTAATTAAATATTGTATTATTTAGAAATGTAGCTAAGTTGTGGTACTCACGTTCTCCATGTTTTGACCATGAGGTTCCAGAACCTACTGTGAGACGACAGTTCCGATGCTCCGCCCACCTCGCAAAATATGCGTATCGAAATTATGGTTGCCAAGTTTAATCCTAGAAACCTACCTCTTATAGATTTTTAAACTTTAAAATGCGTCTGTAATGTAATGTTTATAATAAAACATTTTTCTAAATAAAATTAACTCTAGATATTGTATAACAAGTCGCTTCGATACAGGTTTATACTCGATTAAAGTGCTATACATTCTCTTCACATTGTGCGTGTGTTCATTTTGGCAACCCACAATATATAGGTGGAGAGAAGCGACTTTTCTCAGCGCCTCTAAAGCGAATTCTTATCTCATTGGTCAGTTATTTCATACTGTGAGCTTTAGACCAATCAGAAGACAAAGCGGTGATTTTGAGGTGAGAAAAGTATGCGCTAGAAGCGTACACGTTCTGGAAAGCTCGACATCTTTCGTGAATGTGTAAAAAAGACTCCAGGGCGTCGTTGACGCAGTGAGACTGTCAGCATTTCTTAAGCCTTAAATAATAGAGATTTTACTTATAATTTTATTTTATAACATTAACCACTTAAACACACGTGGAATATGGAAGAATGAACAATTACAATAATGCATGTTTTGATGATGCATGTCTCATCCATTATAACTAGCCTTGGACAGTAACAACAGCAAATATTTCCAACATGTTTATCTGTACAGAAAACCTGTTTACTGTAAATTTAGATTAAAAAAGGGCAGTTAGATTAATAACAATTAGATTTATTTTGTTTGTTCGTTTTTTTCACACAACATGGTGTCCTTTGGGCATAGTAACACCCCATAAAACCCCTCTAAAAGTATATTTATCTACCAATGAATTATATGACTAATGGATTTTAAAATAATCTAATTAATTGATTAATTATTTTTATTTATTGTTTACAGTTCATACTTCTTAGGGTCATGGTGTGTCCAACGTAACCGTAAGAAAACTTTGTGCTCATCAGAAGCAATAATCAAACCCAGGTCCACAGGTCTCATGCTGGTGAGCAGCACCCACTCTTTGCCATTGTGCCACCATTATTTCTTTCTATTTTAAAACTTGAACATACAGTGACATAAATGACAGTATAATTAAAGTTTTCTGCCACATATTCCACCCCTGTAACATTTCTACTTACTAAAATTACTATTATCTATTTCATATGACATTGAGGAAATAATATAGTTCAAAGAACTGTATGGATCAAAATGTATCCTTTTTACATTTACATTTACATTTACATTTTCAGCATTTAGCAGACGCTTTTATCCAAAGCGACTTGCACAATGAGCTGAACACAATGAGCAATTGAGGGTTAAGGGCCTTGCTCAGGGACCCAACAGTGGCAACTTGGTGGTGGCGGGGCTTGAACCGGCAACTTTGTGTTTACTAGTCCAGTACCTTAACCACTGAGCTATCACTGGCAAATTAAAATTTTTAAATTTAAACCTGCTTCTCTGAGGCTAAAAATTATTCATTTATTTTTGGCTTGCTTTTTAAAGTGAGAGAAAACCCCCTCAGAATACACTTATAGTACACAAATAGTACATTGCAAACTTAACATGGAAAGTAACTTGCAGTCAAGAATCAAACTAAGGACTGAGGACCTGTACTATCGACTCACATGACTATTAATGTGCATGGTGGACCATTTGGGCACCTGACTGCCACAATGATACTAAAAACTAGCTAATGAAGGATAATTATATAGTTATTTAAAGCATATGAGCAAAGGTAAATGGATGTAAATCTCTCTGTAAGGCTCTTTTCCTTATGGTGCTCCAGCTATGGTTATTAGGTGCACTGTTGCTGACTTTTAGGTGGCTCTCCTGATAGTCAGCTGTTTTGTCTATTGGTTTTGTCTATTGGTAGGATGTTGTAATATTTATAAGCATTAGATTAACTGCATATAAAGTGTGTACTAGTGATTATGTAGTCTGTTTTATTTTGCCAGGGAACTGACCTACACATTCTCTTAGGTATTTATTTAAAGACAATATTTACACTAATACTACATAGATTATTTTTGGATCATGATGTGAAAGCAGTAGTGTGGCATGATGTTTTACTGCTAGATGGGATGCAAATAATGTTCTGAATAAATGTAGTTTTTAGCAAATATATAACATAATATATAACATTCTTTGGTTTCGCTCTGTTCTGATGTTAAATCTGCCATTTAATTTACTGTAAGTGTCAGATTTTCACAAAATGCTTCTACAACTGTGTCTAGCCCCTAAAGCCACGTTTGCTTACGGCCACATGTCAGTTCTGTCTAAAAACATAACAGAATTAGCTAAAGGGCAGTTTTTTTTATTGCCACAAGAATGCCATTTTTAAGCTGTGTGTTGACTGATGTGATGCAAAGCACAGAACTAGGCACGCCAGACTTACTTATACAGCTCGGTTCTGGTAATGATAATAAAAACCACACTGATTAGCCACAACATTAGAGCCTCTTCCCAAAAATGTGCATGGTCATGCCTCTTTTAAAACAAATGCACATGTTACATTCGAGATATATTAAATGTTGATGATGAGGTGAATGTGCCATAACACACAGTCGATCAAACCCTTCTTCTATAAGACTGCAGAGTTCTCCTGCCCACTGTCAAAAGCGCTCACAGTGGGCATCGGAGCAATGGGAGAAGGTTGACTGTTCTGCTGAATCCCGTTTCCCCAAGATCATGTGGATGGCTGGGCATATGTGCATCATTTACCAGTGAAAAAAACAGCACCTGGATGCACTGTAGGACATTTCCGTAATGGGGCAGGTAATGAGGCACTAAGTTTAGCCCTGCACCTGCAAGAACTGAAAATGAACCCAGTTCGCTGGATGTTTAATCAAGGTGGAGCGACTCTGTAGCCAAAAACCCTAAAACAAAAAGGGTAATGGGAAATTAAAAAAGGCATTCACTACCCTACCGGCAGGCATAAAGCAAAGACTCAGCAGTGCACTAATCTGAAAGCATCGTTTTATAGTGGTGAGCTCAGGTGCAGTGCATCAGCATAAATGAGCTCTGTACCCCTGTGATATATAGTTCATTAGGAATGAATGTGTGTTGACCTTCACTGTGTTGACCTGTGGAAACGGCCATTGTAGGTCGACCGTTACAGCATATTAATGGCCATGATTTTGGAGGATGTCCAACAAGCTCACTAGTAGGTGTTCAGATACATTTGACCATATAGTGTAGCCTTTTTTCCTCCTGCTGAGAAAATTCTGGACTGGTCTTGTTCTGTATGTTCTGTGTTTTGCTTTTGAAATTATTTGATTATATAATGTCCCCACAGTGTTGATATCTGGGTTGAGAGTTGAGAATTTGAATCCCAGCTCTGCCATGCAGCCACTGTGGGGCCCTTGAGCAAGGCCCTTAACCCTCTCTGCTCCAGGGGTGCTTCCAAACAAGCTGGGAAATGTGAAGAAAGAATTTCGTTGTGCTGTACGTCTGTATATGTATATGACAAATAAAAGCATTCTATTCTATTCATTTGATATGTAGTTACTTAATATATAAGTAATTGCTTTAGTATGTTCTTGTTCATTGTTAAATCCAAGCCTATCTTGAAAATGTCTCAGGGAGGGTTAGGGTTAACCAATCCAATTACTACAACCCCAAATTAGAAAAAAAAAATGGGACAGTAAGGAAAATGCAAATATAAACAAAACTTTGACTTTTATTTGATTGCAGACAGTTTGAACCCAGGATATTTCATGTTTTGTCTGGTCAACTTCATCTCCTTTGGGAATATACATCCATTCCTGCATTACAGGCAGTAACACATTCCAAAAAAATTGGGACTGGGGTAGGTAGTGACAGGTGATGTCAACAGCTGATTGTAGCATGATTTGATACAAAAGTGGTATTTATAATAGTATAGGGCTTTGAGGGGCGAAGATGATCAGAGGATCTCCAGTTTGACAACCAATTCATGAGAAAATGATTGAACTGTTTAAAAACAATGAACCTCAAAGAAAGATTGAAAGGGATTTGCATATTTCTCCCTCTACAGTGCATAATATCATTAAACAATTCAAGAAATCGAGAGGAATTTCAGTGTGTAAAGCTTAAGCTGAATGCCTGTGATCTTCGATCCCTCAGACGGCACTGCATCAAGAACCACCACTCAACGATAGCTGATATAACCACATGGGTGAGGGATTACTTTGGCAAATCTTTGTCAAGCACTACAAAACAGAGTTACATGCACAAATGCCGCTTAAAACTTTACTGTGCAAAAAAGAAGCCTAATGTTAACCATGTCCAGAAGCGGCATCGACTTCTCTGGGCTCAGAGGCATCTAGGATGGACCATCACAGAGTGGAAACGTGTATTGTGGTCAGATAAACGCTGTGTGCTCCGGACCAAAGACGAAAAGGACCATCCAGACTATTATCAGCAACAAGTCCAAAAGCCAGGGTGTGTCATGGTATGGGGGTGTGTCAGTGTCCTTGGCAAAGGTCATTAACACTTCTGTGATGGCAGCATTAATGCAGAAAAGTACATTGAGATCTTAGAGCAACATGTGCTGCCTTCAAGACGTTATCTTTACCAGGGACGTCTGCGAAAGAAGAGGTTACAGGTACTAGACTGGCCTGTCTGTAGGTCAGACTTGTCTCCAATAGTAATGTTTGTGAATGAAAAAATGTGACAACAAAAACCTGTACTGTTGCACATCTTAAGTTAGAATGGGACCAAATAACACCTAAAACACTTAATTACTTGGTATCCTTGCTTCCAAAGCATCTTTTAATTGTTGTGAAAAGGAATAGCAACATTAAAAATTGTCAATGCTTTACTGTCCCAACTTTTTTGGAATGTGTTGCTGACTTGTAAAGCATAGTCTATTTATGAACAGTTACTATTCCATGTCATGCTGACACATTTGGAGTGTCTGTGGCCTTTCTGATTACAATTTCTGATAACTCTCTCATTTCAAAACACACACACACACACACACACACACACACACACACACACACACACACACACACACACACACACACACACACACACACACACACACACACACACACATAGCCGCTGTTTTTTTCCGCTGTTTGCCTGATTGAAGAGCTCTTACTCAAAAGCTCTTACACTTTACCCAGCAGTGGCAGTTGCAATCAATACCACACTCACAAACAAAGTGCCTTGGCATCTTGCTCTCTTGTCTTTTTGTTTCTTATTCCATTCATTCATTTTTTTTATTAACCAATATTTTAATTCTGACAAGATTTGCACTGGGCCATATTTAAGCACTTGCTTACAGCTTACAAATGCTACTTTGACTAAATATGCCATATTCCTATTAGGGCTGCCGCGGTTGGTCGACCTTGTCGATGACGTCAACGCATTTTGTCAATATTTTAAGTCAATGCATCGTTGTTAAACAGTGTTTAAAAAAGATCCTTTTTTATTTCTACAATGTTTCCATTCATATATCCGTTCATATGATTTCCCTCAGCACTACTTGCTGCGTGCATGACCTCAGTTGTATCTGGTCCAGTCACTGGTTGGCGGCATTAAGCATTAAAAATGCAGTCTGCAGCAGTCAAAGAAAAGCTAAAAGTTTTCCAAGACCCAAATCATCAAAAGTTTGGGAATACTTAAAAATGGCACAAAACAAAAAGGTGGTTTGTACTCTGTGCAAAGCTTTGACGGTACCACAGCAGCACTAGTGTGTGATATTGTTCGTCTATATTGTTCCATTAAGCTTCTTCTTGGAATCTTGGAATACCGTATTTCTTACCGAGTTTAGTCAGGGCGCATGAGATACGGCCAACGGTTACTTCTATATTGTTTTATTAAGCTTCTTAATCTTGGAATACAGTATTCCTTATGCCTAGTTCACACTACATGATTTTTGCCCTGATTTTTGCTTGCCGACTGGTCGCCACTAGATTTGCCTGCTCTGGAGAAACTCGGCGTTCGCTCGGCGACTGAGGTTCTATATCTAGCATGTCAAATATCTGGATCTGAGTCGCGCGACTGGCAATGAGTGACTATGTTGAACAGCCAATGAGAACGCAAGATACGGGGTGAGAGGAAACGCAGGGGAGGAGTTGTAAAAAGGTAGGACATTGGCATAATATAGTTTATATCAGAATACATAGTTCTCTACAAAACTTAACACCAACGTTGCATTGCAAATATTTATTAACCTCCAACTCACTATAGAACAATTCATGCTGTTCTTGGTGGGAGCAACTTTAATAGCCAATGGTTTGGTAATAGGACGTCCAGTGAAGAGCTTTGTAGTTACAGACCCTTGTTCCTTGGTAAAATTGTGTTTATTTGTTAATTTTCCTGCTAGTTGCCATTACCTTTACTAACCAGCAGATAGCAATGTTAGCCCACATTGTGTTCATACAACAAGGGCAGTGAAAATTTCACTCTACAGCAATTTAGAGTAACCAAATCACTTTTTGCATTTTTTGGAAGGTCGAATGACACCTAGACGTAAAACATCTGCATAATTCTTTACAGTAAATGGATACAAGGGTCAATACCCGAACCTCAGCCATAACATTAAAACCACCGCCTTGTTTCTACACTCACTATCCATTTTATCAGCTCCACTTACTATATAGAAGCACTTTGTAGTTCTACAATTACTGACTGTAGTTCATCTGTTTCTCTACATACTTTTTTAGCCTGCTTTCACCCTGTTGTTCAATGGTCAGGACCCCGACAGAGCAGGTATTATTTAGGTGGTGGATCATTCAAAGCACTGCAGTGACACTGACATGGTGGTGGTGTGTTAGTGTGTGTTGTGCTAGTATGAGTGGATCAGACACAGCAGCGCTGCTGGAGTTTTTAAATACTGTGTCCACTCACTGTCCACTCTATTAGACACTCCTACCTAGTTGGTCCACCTTGTAGATGTAAAGTCAGAGACGGTCGCTCATCTATTGCTGCTGTTTGAGTTGGTCATCTTCTAGACCTTCATCAGTGGTCACAGGACGCTGCCCACGGGGCGCTGTTGAAGATAGAAGAAGAAGATATACTTTATTTGTGATATATACATTTACAGTTGCACAGTACAATGAAATTCTTTCTTTGCATATCCCAGCTTGTTTGGAAGCTGGGTTCAGAGCGCAGGGTCAGCCATCGTACGGCACCCCTGGAGCAGACAGGGTTAAGGGTCTTGCTCAAGGACCCAACAGTGGCTGCGGCTGGATATATTTTGGGTTGGTGGACTATTCTCAGTCCAGCAGTGACAGTGAGGTGTTTAAAAACTCCAGCAGCGCTGCTGTGTCTGATCCACTCATACCAGCACAACACACCACCATGTCAGTGTCACTGCAGTGCTGAGAATGATCCACTACCTGAATAATACCTGCTCTGTAGTGGTCCTGTGGGGGTCCTGACCATTGAAGAACAGCATAAAAGGGGGCTAACAAAGCATGCAGAGAAACAGATGGACTACAGTCAGTAATTGTAGAACTACAAAGTGCTCCTATATGGTAAGTGAAGTCGATAAAAGGAGGTGGTTTTAATGTTATATGTTGCCAATCAGTGTATGCTGTGCTTTATCCACTCTCCAGCATTATATTTATTAGATTATCTGTATGTTTTATTCCTTCATTAGTATTTTTTTTCTAATTAAGGTTGCAAGTGCTTGCATAAGAAACACTGGGCGCAAGGCAGGAATACTACTAAAGGCAATTTAGAGTAGCCAATCTATCTAGTGGCATGTTTTGTGATTATGGAAGAAAACCAGTGCTACCTGCCAGCATGCTGCCTGTTTAGATGCAGGCTTAAGTACCAGCGACAGTAATGCACAAGTCAGATACTGCAAATGCAGCAAGTTTCAGGTTCCAAGCATTCAAGTGCAAATCTCAGAGGTGACATCAACGGGCCAGGCATCTACACAGACGTGATTGTCTATTTCCTTGGAGGGGATGGGGGGTTGCCCTGTCCAGGGTATACAAGCGTTGCGCCCTGTGTCCAAGTAGAACCAGATTTGTCGTGACCCTGACCAGAAGACAGGCCAGATTGATGAAAATGAAAATAACCCTCAGACCCACCATAACCTTGATCATGGTAAAGTGTGTATGTAAGTTGGCTTGACATATTTTACTATGATGTATGCCTCTGCAGTGCTCTGGATTGTAATGTATGACTGTGTGCATTTGGGAGCATAAATATTCCACGATTTTAAAACAATTTTTTGCTGAGTGAGCTACATTTTGCTTTGGATCAAGTGTTTATCGGTTGAATGATACAGCAAATGAACAAAGAAAATGAATTATATATTTTAGATTAGTTGGATATTTTAGTGATACTGCCATGTTACAATTATTCAACCCATTGGTGATAACTTTTTAGCAAGACAATGAGCCCAAGCAAGGCAGATGCTTAACCAAGGCAGAACAACCAGGTTAATAAGTCACAAATTAAAGTAATCAATATCAAAAGTAACAAATCCAAATCTGCAGTGCAGTCCAGAGTGAAGAAAGAGACCATAAAAAGGATAGAAAATGATGAGAACTGATTATTACAAATGTGCCAGCTACTCACTCCACCAGTGTGTGACAACCAAAGTTCTTGAAAAACAGAGGGAGCCTAGGGAAAGTCGTCAGCTGCTATAAAAAAGGTAAACAGAGGGAGCGGATCAGCCACTCCAACAGCTAACGCAGTCTGTGTCCAGTGACAAAATATCTGTGAGGTCCCATAATTGGGGTGCAGCTCATTGATCCAGGGTGAATTTGCCATGATGAGCAAAAGGCCTAAGCCAAAAGATGCTAAAACAAACAAACTAACAAGTGCAGGCAAAACAGATGAAACAACTGACCCGGTATTGTGCAGAGACTCCTCCAGTGCAGCAAAATTACACCTAATGAGTTGCAGAGACTGCTGATTAAAGGAGCTGTTCCTCTTAGTCATCTGCTTCTTCAAGCCAGCTATTAGTGGCATGGCAGGTGGGCATGATACTGTAATCTGCACCTCATGCTGAGCTATGTGACAGGTGGGGCTGTTACATTTTTGTTAATTTTATGAGCTGTATATGGTAAATTCACAAAATTCAACACAGAGAAACATTGTTATTATACTGTTGGACTAATCACATTTTTCATGATTGGTCTAAAAATGAAAGAGGTGAACTTTGACCCACCATTACTTTCTAACAAATGTTCCTTTTATACCCAATAATGACATACTTATCTGTTTTAGACACTGATGTCAGTAACGCGTTACTTAATAACACGTTACTCTAATCTGACCACATTTTTCAGTAACAAGTAATCTAACGAGTTACTATTTCCAATCCAGTAATCAGATTAAAGTTACTTATCCAAGTTACTGTGCGTTACTATTTTTGCAACTCGGGGAGTGACGTCTGGCCTATGCGACAATTAAGTCACGAGCTGCGTCCGGAATCGCATACTTACAGAGTATGCGCTAGATTGGAGGAAGTATGCACTACTCGGCCGGTAAAGAAGTACATACTTTCAGTACAGAAGTGTGCAGTATGCACGCAACACCGCTACGTACTACACGTGGGGACGTGATGACGTAATATCACCATAGTTACAGACTCATTACAAACCCCACTCGCCAAAATTTTGGATATTTATCGTCTTTTTGTTATTTATTTGTCTTTAAAAATTTTATTTTATTTATCTTACTTACACTTGTGAACAGAGGACTCTGCATTCTTTCTTGTTTCTTATTCCGCTTCATTCGCCTACGCAGCTCCAGTTGCATTACGGCAGCTGCTGAATATAACTAATAAAGTAACTTGTAATCTAACTTAGTTACTTTTAAAATCAAGTAATCAATAAAGTAACTAAGTTACTTTTAAAATCAAGTAATCAATAAAGTAACTAAGTTACTTTTTAAAGGTAACTATGCCATCACTGTTTTTAGATCTATTTTTTCAACATTTCAAAGCTTTGCTTATCCTATTTTGCTCGTGTCCCAACTTTTTAAAACGTGTAATAGGCATCAAATTAAAACTTAGACTGTTAGACCCTTTTCCTCCTTACATTTAATACTTTTTGAACTTCAGGTCTGGACTGCAGGCAGGCCTGTCTAGCACTTGCACTGCCCTTGTATTATGAAGTCACATTGTTGTAGCATGTAAAGAATGTGGCTTGACATTGTCTTGCTTAACAAACAAGGATATCATAAAGAAGATGATGTATTTATTGTGCTTTTACATATGTCTAAGTTACCCATGGCATTGGCATTAGCACACTCCCATACCATGATAGATGATATTTCTTTAAAATTGCATTTCTTTTTGGCCCCAAGAACATGACATCCATTGCTTCTGACAGTAATTTGAAAGGTGGACCACTGCACACGCTTTAGGTTTGTTTAAGTCCATCTCAGATGATCTGGAGCCCAGAGAAGTTGGCAGCAGTCCTGGATGTTGTTGATAAATGGCCTTCGCTTTGCATAGCAGAGTTTTAACTTGTGCTTAGTTAGTAAACACAGTTCATTACTGCATCTACAAATCCATGTGGTGATATTTATTACAGAAGCAGGTCAGTGTTTGATCCAGTAGCCTCCGATTAAACCCTACATCCTGTGATTCCATGTTGATGTGTAGCACCCACTCCATCTCGTGCATTTCTGCTCCTCTTGTATTAAGTGTACATTTTTTCAGTGCGCACAATAGTAGTGCAGCTGGTAGAGTGGATGCTGCACAGGAACATGGACCTAAATTTAATCCTTGCTTTTGGTAACTGAGGAGTTCTGAATGTTCTCCCAGTATGTTTCCGTTCACCTTTCAAAACAAGAATATGTAAAAGGTGAACTGGCTAGCTTTAGGTGTCAGTAAGTGGGGTGAGTATGTGTGTTATGCCCTGATATAGCCTGGCGTATACCTGCTTAATGCTCAGGGCTCCAGACCAACCACTACTGTTAATGAGTATCAATAATTAAATACATAATTGACCATACATATTTTGTGAACTGGCGCCCAGGTGGTGTAGCAAGATATCCCACTAGCACACCAGCGCTGGGATTCTAAACTCTCTGAGTTTGAATCTCAGCTCTGCTCCCAGTTTGCTCAGTGACCCCTAGCTGGCACAATAGGCAGTACCTGCATCAGGCAAAATTGGCCAGTAGTCTGCTGGGTGGGAAAGAACCAGACTACAAAAAGGTGGTGGGGTTTTGATGCTGTGTAAGGACCCTGGTTAGCAGCCCGAGGAGCGAATCTACCGAAGTAGGGGCGAATAAGAAAGGGTTGGTGAACTGAGCATGATGCATGTGTAAGCCTAGTATACCCTCCTCAGATGCGATCGGGGTTCTCAGCAATGGAAGACTAATTGGCTAAGCTAAATTGGGAGAAAAAGGGAGAAAATGCACAAATACTATATTATTATATAAGACAGTGGTAGCTCAGTGGTTAAGGTACTGGCCTAGTAATCAGAAGGTTGCTGCTTCAAGCCCCACTGCTGCCAAGTTACAATAAAATAGATTGCCTTATTTGTCATATACTGTATACTTTTCTTTACATATCCCAGCTTGTTCATTGTACTGTGCCCCTGGAGCTGAAAGGGCCTTTCTCAAGGGCAATGGGATTTGAACTCTTAACCTTTCAACTGATAGCCTAAAGCGCTACCCAAAAGGGTACCACATCAAGTTGCCACTGCTGGGCTCTGAGCAAGGCCCTTAAACCTCAATTGCTCAAATCGTGCTTGCTAATAAAAGTTGCTTTGGATAAAAGCATCTGCTCAGTTTTTTTTTTGTAAACACAATTGTTGTCAAAAAGTTTCAACTGAAAGCCATGATTGTATTATTGTAATCGTTTTGTATAAATAAGGATATTTACATGAAAATTAAAGAGTAGTACTCAGCTCTGCCATCAGCTGGGCGCCCGCACGTTCAACGATTGGCTGTTTTTTTTTTTTTTTTTTTTTTTTTTTTTTTTTTTAAAATCATTTTTACCCCTTTTTCTCCCCTTTTTAGGGCATCCAATTGTTCAATTAGCATCGTGCTTCCTCTCTGTCTATGCCGAACCCTGCCCTGACGGAGGTGATTGAAGCTAACCCGTATCCCCTCCGAAACACGAGCAGCAGCCAGATGCATCTTTGCCACCCACACATTGATGAGTTTGGCGCCACCTAGCGTTGCATGCGGAGAGACACACCCTAAGGGCACCCTCTCCCATCTCTGTGTAAGCGCCTCCAATCAGCCGGCAGAGAACGCAATCGCATTCTGACAGAGAGAGACCCACATCCGGTTCTTTGTCCCACCCCCCACATGAGCAACCGGCCAATCGTTGCTCATATAGCCACTCAGCTTCGAACCGGTAAAGCAAGGCTGGATTCGATACCACGCTTCTCAGAATCCAGCCCTGGTTGCAGCGCGTTTCTTTTTACCGCTGCGCCACCTGAGCGGCAATTGGCTGTTGTTTAAGGAGGGTGCCGGATGGGACCTGATAACTGATGCAATTACGACCTCTGCTGGCTGATTGATGGTGCCTGCACAGAGACGAGGGATAATGCGTTGATCAGTGTGTGTCTCTCCGTACACAAAGCTGATCCGCAGATGAACTCGTCCTTGTGCAGGTAAAAAGATGCAGGCTACTGCACACGTGTCGGAGGGGGCGTGTGTCAGTCTCGGCTCTCCTCAACCAGGGTGGAGATCAACATCAGCAGAGAGGAAGCATAATGCAATCGGGTAATTGGATACAACTAGACTGGAAGAAAAATTGGAAAAAAATGCAAAAAAAAAAGAATGATACAGAACAATAGTACTGTAAATGACATGCTGCTGTAGTTCTAATGCATTGCTCTCTGTGCTGCAGAGTGTGGATAATGTCACATCTCCACTTCCCCTGCCTCAGTGTGACAGGCCGGGGGGCAGCAAAGCTGGGAGTCGAGGAGCTCTGAGGGAAAACAAGAAGTAAAGGGTGTTCTGATCCCTCTGTCCTATCGCTGCTTATTAAAATCAACACTGAAGCTACTGGTGTATCCTAATGAGTCCACCGACTGTTTTGACAAACGCGGTGATGGTTATATAAGATGGATTTTGTTGCATGGTTAAGCTGCCTGAGTGTGTTTGTGACTGGTCGCAGCGCTGCACGACAGGTTTCTGCGGGAACACACCAGAACACACCAAGGTGTTCATTGCTTCTCAGATCTCTGACAATTAGCACTTTTATGTTAAGCTTGCAGAACAACATGGGACGACCCACACAGAGGTCCAAAGAGGTCAAGTAGTGGGTGGTCTGTTAATGTTAACTGTTAATGCATAATTTACAAACATTCATTAGTAGGGAATAGGGATGTAACGATACACTCTACCCACGATGCGATACGATTCACGATACTGGGTTCACAATACGATTTTTTCCAGATTTTTTATTATTTTTTAAATTTTTCCCCTTTTCCTCCCCCATTAGCGCATCCAATTGTTCAATTTGCATCGTGCTTCCTCTCTGTCTATGCCGAACCCTGCCCTGGCCGAGGAGATCGAAGCTAACCCCTATCCCCTCCGAAACATGGGCAGCAGCCGGATGCAGTGATGAGTGTGGCGCCACCTAGCGTTGCATGCGGAGAGACACACCCTAAGGGCACTCTTTCTCATCTCTGTGCAGGCGCCTCTAATCAGCCGGCGGAGGTCGTAATCGCATTCTGACAGAGAGAGACCCACATCCGGTTCTTTGTCCCACCCCCCCAACTGAGCAACCGGCCAATCGTTGCTCATATAGCCACAGAGCTGGATTCGATACAAGGTACTCAGAATCCAGCTCTGGTTGCAGCGCTGCGCCACCTGAGCGGCTTTCCCGATTTTTTTAAACAAACTGAAATTGAAGACAAATTATGACAGTTTTCTTTTATTATTTGTCTTTAAAAAAAAATCATTTCATTTATGATGTAGGTACAAACTATGCAAAACAATGCTGCACATTTTCCTTTTTGTGTAAAAAAAACGGAAATGAAATTTTAAAACAAATTATATAAATAAATGAACAGTACAAATAAAGAGAGTATCCTCATATATAAATTTGGCTGGAAAATTCCGAACCTGGCAACCCTGTAGTGATGTCAACCAGGCGAGGTAAATAGTGCCAGTGCCCTCTGCTGTTAAAAAGTGAATATCGATTCATTATACATGAAAACCGATTTGAATCGTTACACATGTGAATCGATTTTTAACTGTCTTGTTGTGCATCGTTACATCCCTAATAGGGAACAGTCTCAAAAGTCATGGGCTGGACAAACAACATCAGTAAAGAAGGACAGTGGTCACAAGTCAAGGTTCTGTCACGGGTATAGGCAACCACCTAGTGTACCTGCCAGTACCCACCAAATTATTGGTGTTGGGCTGTGGTTTGTTTAATGCCAGGGTTAAATAGGGTACGTCTGTAAGAGGAAGTATCAGCAAATAATATTTGGTCAGCACACCTATTCCCTATTCTGCAAAATAGCTGCTGTTCTGAGGGAAAAAAAAGTAAGAGCATTTGCATTTACTGATTTACTGATGCATTAGTATTGGACAGTGTGTGTGTGTGTGTGTGCATGAGAGAGAGAAAGAGAGAGAGAAATCGAGAGAGACAGAGAGGGAGTCTTTCACAGCTCAGCGCACAGCTAGATTGCCTGCAGAAGAAGCGACAGCATGAAGAGAAAAATGAGGTAGGCAGTGCCAAAAAAAGAGGAAGAGCCACGCGCTGGCGAGGCACAGCGAAGGAGGGGTGGAGCGCATGAGCGATAAACGAGTGAAGATGGTAGGGGGGTATAGCATAGAGAATGGGATTGTAAAGGAGAAAAAAAGATGCATGGAGGATGAGCTGATCTCCCAGCTGGCAAGGAAGCCACACAGGAGGATTGAAGAGGGGGAATTGAAAATTGCTGCAGAGTACCATATAGAAGCACTTTGTAGTTCTACAATTACTGACTGTAGTCCATCTGTTTCTCTACATGCTCTTTTTTAGCCTGCTTTTACCCTGTTATTCAATGGTCAGGACCTCAACAGGACCACCACAGAGCAGGTATTATTTAGGTGGTGGATCATTCTCAGCCCTGCAGTGACAATGACATGGTGGTGGTGTGTTAATGTGTGTTGTGCTGGTATGAGCGGATCAGACACAGCATGTCCACTCACTGTCCATCCTATTAAACACTCCTACCTAGTTGGACCACCTTGTAGATGTAAAGTCAAGAGACGATTGCTCATCTATTGCTGCTGTTTGAGTTGGTCATCTTCTAGACCTTCATCAGTGGTCACAGGATGCTGCCCATGGGGCGCTGTTGGCTGGATTCTTTTGGTTGGTGGACTATTCTCAGTCCAGCAGTGACAGTGAGGTGTTTAAAAACTCCATCAGCATTGCTGTGTCTTATCCACTCCTACCAGCACAACACACACTAACACACCACCATGTTAGTGTCCCTGCAGTGCTGAGAATGACCCACCACCTAAATAATACCTGTTCTGTAGTGATGGACAGATGGACTACAGTCAGTAATTGTAGAACTACAAAGTGCTTCTATATGATAAGTGGAGCTGATAAAATGGACAGTGTGTGTAGAAACAAAAAGGTGGTTTTAATGTTATCGGTGTATAATACATTGTAGGACCCCAGTTTGAGCTCAAAACAGCCTCAGTTTCTTTAACATTTTGGTCCATGTTGACGTCATTGCATCATGTAGTTGCTTTGTGCCCTGTTTGGTTCTGTTCTGCTCAGTTTGGTTGAGATCGGATGACTGGAAAGGCCACTGAAGAAAATTAAACTCATCGTCATGTTTATGGAACCATAAGAGATGAATTTTTTTAAATTGTGTCCATAAACGAATGGAACAGTTCTGCAACAACACTCAGCTAGGCTGCCTGGAATAAAACATGATGTGGTCTTCTGCAGTTGAAGCCCATCAGCCTCAGGGTTTGACGTGTTGTGCATTCTGGAAAGCTTTTCTGCCCACCACAGTTAAAACAAGTGAAGCATTCCGGTTAGCTGGGACAAGTCTGTTTTTTTTCCTAAGACCTCTAGAGGCTGTTTGCTTTAAAATCCCAGATTAGTAGATTCAGAGATACTTAAAGCTTGTCTGCCACCAACCATGTGGTGGTCTAAGTACCTTAGATCTCATTTGTTTCCTCTTCTATTGTTTGATTTGGACAATAACTGAGGCTTCTGACCCGTCTTTGTAGGTTTTTATACATTGTGCATCTTCCACATGACTGGTTAATGGGAAAATTACATGAATGCATCAGTCACAACTGGAAATTTTTTTTTTATTAATGTAATCTTCCAGTCTAGTCAATTTCCAATTCTTGATGGTGACCCCAAGCCAAGAAGCACTGTAGACAATCATGCGCCTCCTCTAACACGCTGCAAGTCGTCAACCGCTTCTTTTTACCTGCAAGGGTTGGGTTCCCATGTACGGCCAACCACTCTAAGCTCCATGTGAATCCCTTCAATTTCACCAGTCACTTAAGACTGGAAGAGGAACAGACCCTGTCTGACCTTCCCTCCCTCAAACATGGTCAGCTGTGTTAGTGTGGACCCAGCATGGCTCTGCTATGATTGGAACTCATGGGTTTCAGCACCCTTCATCTTAAATTTAATGCTAATCTCAAATACCAGTGTGGTGTATGTCAAACATGGACAAACAGTATCTCCAAATGAAATTATTTTTAACTAGATGCTAAATGCCCTAAAACTAGATAAAAACACCTAACTACAGGTGTATTTCTATGAACCAGTCTCAGCATCCTCTGAAATTTCTGCAGGACTTACATTCAACAACAATTTATATCAAAGACTAGTTTACAACCAAAACTTGGTGTAAGAAGTATACAACATGGACCCCTGGGCAATTAAAAGTAATATTTACTGCATTTCATAAATCTGGATGTGTTTATTTTTGAAAAAAGCCATATAATGTTTCCAACTGACAATGGCACAGAGTACAGAGTGTCAAACTCATGTTCACCGAGGGCCACATCTGCATTATGGTGGCCCTCAAAGGGCCGATTGTAATGTATCCTGCCGTGATTGCAGTCTGCCTTTCAAGTCTTGGACAATTTGTTGTTTTTCTTGGAGGCTAAATTCTGTGTTTGGTGTCAAAATGCCAAATTTATACTGTATATTTATAAGTATATCTACATTTATATTGTACTCCTTTACCACAGACACGGCCTCATAACACAAGAGACGTACCAGTTTTTCTTCTCGAAGCACAAACTTGTATTCACTTTCCATTCTGCTTTAATTTTCTCTTCTTGTACATTTTGGGATTATTTGTAGATATTCCTTAACATCACTTGTTGGAAAACCGCCTCAGTTAAACGCTGATGTGGAAACACTTCCATCTAGTGGCGGGATGCGGTCACTTTGCGGGTCACAAAATCGGCATGCATTGTGGGAGATGCAGTTTATGTACGATTTTACAGTGTATTTTAAGACAATCATACGTCTTTTAAGCTCTCGATTATCTCAGATTTGACACATGATCCAGTGGATAGCATTAGGTCCATTGTCGTATAACAGTTAACAAATACGAGGCAATATCACAAGACCAGATGCACATTTTATCAAACAAATGTTCCTACATTTGGGTATATTTAATTTGGACGGAGTTACCAGATGCGGGTTTAAAAAAAAGGAAATGGAGTAAGAATAATGGAAAATATAACATCATGTATCAGTAGAAAAAGAACAAAAATGATCAAGGAACAGGTAAACAAAGAGTGAGAGAGGAGCAGGGAAAGAATTGACAGGTGGAAAAGGGAATAAAGAAGAGTTAGTGTGTGTGTATGTGTGTGTGTGAGTGTGGCATGACCATCGATTGATTTATTTTAGCTGCATCGATCAGAGGACAGCGCTGGCCGTGTGGAGAGTGGGTGTAAGGATTAAGCCAGTGGTTTGTGTAATGAATAGTCGGTTTGCACCAGGGATAGAGTCGGTGGTAAATCATGGTGCTGTTTGTGTGAGTGTGTGTGTGCGCATATCGGGGTCGGAAAAGTCAGCTCTAGATCATGGCCGTAAGGAAAACTGATGTACACTATATTACCAGAAGTATTCACTCACCCATCCAAATCATGGAATTCAGGTGTTCCAATCACTTCCATGGCCACAGGCGTATAAAGCCAAGCACCTAGTCATGCAGACTGCTTCTACAAACATTTGTGAGAGAATGGGTTGCTCTCAGGAGCTCAGTAAATTCCAGCGTGGTACCGTGATAGGATGCCACCTGTGCAACAAGTCCAGTCGTGAAATTTCCTTGCTACTAAATATTCCACAGTCGACTGTCAGTGGTATTGTAACGAAGTGGAAGCGTTTGGGAACGACAGCAACTCGCCCACGAAGTGGTAGGCCGCGTAAAATGACAGAGCGGTCTCCGCCTGGCAATCCGATGGACAGGTCTGGGTTTGGTGCTTGCCAGGAGAACGGTACTTGTCTGACTGCATTGTGCCAGGTGTAAAGTTTGGTGGAGGGGAGGATTATGGTGTGTGGTTGTTTTTCAGGAGTTGGGCTCTTCCCCTTAGGTCCAGTGAAAGGAACTCTTAATGCTTCAGCATACCAAGAGATTTTGGACAATTTCATGCTTCCAACTTTGTGGGAACAGTTTGGAGATGGCCCCTTCCTGTTCCAACATGCAAAGCAAGGTCCATAAAGACATGGATGAGCGAGTTTGGTGTGGAAGAACTTGTCTGGCCTGACCTCAACCCGATAGAACACCTTTGGGATGAATTAGAGCGGAGACCTCGGCGAGCCAGGCCTTCTCGTCCAACATCAGTGCCTGACCTCACAAATACGCTTCTGGAAGAATGGTCAAAAATTCTCATAAACACACTCCTAAACCTTGTGGAAAGCCTTCCCAGAAGAGCTGAAGCTGTTATAGCTGCAAAGGGTGGGCCGACCTCATATTAAACACTATGGATTAAGAATGGGAGTCACTCAACAATATAGTGTAGGTGTAAGAGTATTAAACAAATGAACCTGTGATTGATTGTGTGCACTGTGTATTGTGTATTACAGTGCATTCAGATCCCCCCCTGTCCTGCCCTGTCCTGGCCCAGACCAGGACGCAGCACCGGTCACTTCGATTTCTAATTTCGCCTCTAATCAGCACAGCAAAACGCTCCCGACATCATCATCCATCCAGCCTCCACCCCGCCTGCTATGGTTAAACACTCGCACCTCATCTTACCGTCCCTAACTTTGCTTCTCCACACTTAATCTGTGACTTCGAAAAGCGCTAATCAAATAAAAAGACACCTCATTATTCATTCCGTTATCTTAATACGATTCGAATGGAGATTGAACATGACGTTCGGTCTCTTACTCTCCGTTCCTACCTTCTACGTCCACCGAGTTTCGTAGGGTGTCGCTCCAGGCGAAGCAGCCACGCTCACGTCGACTCCTGACGCGAAATTGGATTGATTGATTGATTTATGAGTGTCGAATGAAGGACACGCAGGCAGACGGGGAGAGAGAATGGGTTTAGCCGTACGGTCATAGAGGGGAATGGAAAATAGGGGAACGAAAACACAGACAAATGAAAGAAAGGGAACTAGAGAGGGGAAAAAGTCAGACTCATGACTACTGACCTTCACCAAGTTGGGCTAATCAATAATATGCAGTTGGGGTGTTGGGGGGTAAGTGTTTGCCTGAACTCTTACACTGATGTGTAAAAGTATATGCCCCCTTTTTTGATGACCTCTGTCACTGTGCATTGCTTTTGTGCACTGGATAAGAGCGTCTGTAAATGTAAATCATATAAGTAGGGATATAATATCAGCAGTCAAACTTGGCAAATTTGGATGACTTGCTTTTCCTGAGGAAATGATAAACATAAGGTCATGCCGCTCAGGTGGCGCAGCGATAAAAGCATGCGCTGCGACCGGAGCTGGATCTCGAGTACGTCGTATCGAATCCAGCTCTGCCTTACCGACCGAGCCCGAGCGGCTATATTAACAACGACTGGCCTGTTGTTAAGATGGGCGGGACTAAGGTCGGAAGTGGGTCTCTCTCTGTCAGAATGGTGCGGTTACGACCACTGCTGGGAGGAGTGCTCTTAGGGTGTGTCTCTCCACACGCAACGCTAGGTGGCGCCACACTCGTCAATGTGTGGGTGGCAAGATGCATACGGCTTGCTGCACATATGTCGGAGGGGATGTGGGTTAGCTTCGATCTCCTCGGTCAGGGATCGGCATTGGCAGAGAGGATGCGTGATGCAAATTGGGCAATTGGACGCGCTAAAGGGGGAGAAAATGCATTAAATAAAAAAAAAAACATAAGGTCTTCACTCGGTGAGCTGAAGCTGAGTTAGCTTGTGTTTTGGAGCATGATAATGATCACATACTGAATACAGTGGTACCTTGTAACTCAATGTCCCCACAAACTTGACCACTTTGTGGAGAAATTTGTACCCTTAAACTCGATGTGATCAGCTTTTTTTTTTACATTTATTTATTTCATTTAAAATAACAATGGACAGCCGATTTGTTCAGTGCAAAGCTAGAGTGGTGCCATCAAAGTGAGCATATGAGACGAATCTGCATTTGTGTGATATAAGCTCCACATGTATCTGTGTTTAGCTGGATTTTTCTCCTGTTTCACTTTTAAACTTGTGTTACAGCTCGGGGGGGTTGCTGAGAAATTGTGATAATCAGCTTTTCAAGGACAGTCTAAAACGCTTGTCATAAAAAAAGCTTAATGTGACTTAATGTTTTAATAGAATGACATAAACACTAAACCTATAAATTATTACTGCTCATATGTTTTTACCATCACACTCTACAGGAAATAACAGCACAGCCGGCACAAAAGCAAAAGCGGTTTTGCCGCTTCTCATGTGAATGCGCCTTTACTGATTGGAATACGGTATTCCAAGATCAAGCATCTCCACGATTAACAAGCATAAGGAAACAATGCAGAAGTAAGGGTAAAGTGCAGGCCACACAGGTGGGATTTCGCGCACCAGAGCTGGGATTTCGGAGCCATCCGGCTGGGCTGAGCGACCACATGAACAACGATTGGCTGTTGTTCATAGGGTTGGTAAGCCGGACCAGGGTTCCTCATAACTGGTGCAATTACGACCTCTGCTGGCTGATTGATGGCGGGGAATAATGCTGATCAGGGTGTGGCTCTCCATGCACAAGGCTGGTCGGCATATGAACTCGCCTCGTGCAGGTGAAAAGATGCAGTCGGTACTGCACACGTGTCGGAGGGGGCGTGTGTCAGTTGCGAAGCTCCTAAGTCAGGAGTGGAGGGTTGTATCGGTGAAGGTGAGGCGTAACGCAATTAGGGTAATTGTATACGACTAGATTAGGGGAGGAAATTAGGTTTTATTGTATTTTTATATTGATTTTAACTGTTTTTTATTTGTATTCCAGTGTTTTATATTATATTTGTGTTATTTGCAGTGTATTAGTTTAAAAACAACTACCTTATTAGTTTACATGAACCTAAAATATATGCAGTTCCACAAGGCCTTGGAACACATTAACAGGTTTCCCATACATACCTTGAAACTCAACGCCTCTAAAACTCAACGCCACTCCCAGAACCAATTGATGTCAAGTTTTAAGGTACCACTGTACAATATCTTGAGTGGCCTAGTCAACATATAAACTACTTAATAAAGATGCTGTTAAAAGGCTTGTTACAAGACCTTCCTGATTTAAACACCATCAAGTGTTTAGTTGCAGTCATTGCTGCTAAAGGTGGTGCAAGCAGTGATTAAGTTAAGGAGCCATATGGGTATTGCATAACGTTGTTCCTTAAAATGATGTTTAATTAAATGTGTTCTATTAATCAATTAGTATAACATCAGGCATCCCCTATTGTGATCTTTACAGGTCTTCACTCCAGATAGCCCTAAACAATACATAATAAAGCCTGATGGACAGTGCTATAGGGAGTCAACGTGGCACCCAATGGTAGCTTACATGGAAGGAGCCAAATAGCAATGCACCGACCAAATTCTACCTGCCTACCAAAATCTACGCCATCAATAAAAAGTAAAGCCCCCCTTCTTTAAATTTTTACAATTACAATTGGCTTTCTATTATTTTGTAATCACATAATTCTTTGCCAGAATGGTTTTAGTAGAGAATCAGGCTCAACCATAGACCACAAACCAGCAGATGCCAAATCAATGCGCTTTTAAATAATATCGCCATAAGGAATTATAAATTTTCAACAGTACTTGTAATAATTTAGGTAGATTATATAAGTAAGTAGTGTGTGACCCCCTATCACCGATCAGTCATGTAGTGTGAAATACACAACGACTTAAAAGACTCCTTATTACAAAAGATTAAGTTGTGTTGTGTGAACTGTACAGCAATCTGAACACCTTGAAAGTCATGTAGCGAGAACTTGGCATAAGCCAGCGCATGACGTTCCAACACCAAGCCACCAGAGGGTGTAAATTCTGAACCATGTTGTATTTTCTTCAGGGCGGCACTGTGGCTCGGTGGGTAGCACTGTGGCCTCACAGCAAGAAGGTCCTGGGTTCGATCCCCAGGCGGGTAGGTCCGGGTCCTTTCTGTGCTGAGTTTGCATGTTCTCCCCGTGTCTGCGTGGGTTTCCTCCCACAATCCGAAAACATGCAGTCAGGTTAATTGGAGACACTGAATTGCCCTATAGGTGAATGGGTGTGTGTGCACCCCGTCCACGGTGTTACCATGTGCCTTGCGCCCATTGAGAAGCTGGGATAGGCTCCATCCACCCTTCCCCCCCGCAACTCTAATTGGATAAGCGGTTAAGAAAGTCATGTTCCCTTAGTGTGATGTTCTGTTTAATGACTTGAAATGATTCAATGTGACATATGCAATAACAAGCGCACTCAGAAAGGGGACAATTACTTTTTCACACGGCCGTATGCGTTCAAAATTGCTCGTTGAGAACTTGCACGGACGAGCGCGTGCATTTAAACTGGAGCCAGATACTAAAGCGGTCCTCTAATAAAACAAGATTTTGTGAAAACAACAACATAAGCCCAGCTGAGGTGAGAAAAGCATTTCTGAACATCCAAACGTGTCGACTAAAAGAATTATTTTTCAGCAGATTATTTCCCTGTGGACTGGGAGGCTGTTGACTCAGAATAATAATTCTTTTGCTCGCATTCTCTTTGGCCTTCTGTTCAGAGAGAGCCCAGGTGCACAGAGAGACAGAAACCATCGCTCTTTCCAGCCAAAGCTGGTGCTTGATGTAATTCTAAACCCTGTGTTTTGTTCCGTGTTGGTTTGTTACCCAGAGCGTACAGCAACTCAGCTTTTTTTTTTTTCTTCCTTTTTTTCTCCCTGCATGCAACAATGTGTGAAGGGGGCAGTAGGAGCATCAAAACAATAAGCACAGGGAAATGAGAATACGTGGTCAGGGCAGTGAATAATATGAGCATGTGATGGCTGAAAATGCTAAATCTGTGTGTAAAAGGGAGAGGAGAAATAGGAGAATGTGGAGATAAAGTAGAATTTTGAAATGGGTCTGAATGTGTAGGCTATTAAAAGAACTGTTTGGGATATTCACGCTAGCACACCAGCGCCGAGATTCTGAACTCCTCGGTTCGAAACTCTGCGTTGCCACTGGTCGGCTGGGCGCCATCTAGCGGGCATAACTGGCAGTGCCTGCAGGGAGGGATGACGGAATATGTGGGTGGGGTCCTCAAACGCTGTGTAAGGACCCTGATTGGCGGATAGAGGCACCCGTGCAGAGGGCATGGGTGGAAGAGCTGCAAAAAATCAGGAATCCCCAGCAGCGGAATATATATATATATTGATCAGCCATAACATTAAAACCTCCACTTACCATATAGAAGCACTTTGTCATTCTACAATTACTGATTGTAGTCCATCTGTTTCTCTGCATGCTTTGTTAGCCCCCTTTCATGCTGTTCTTCAATGGTCAGGACCACCACAGAGCAGGTATTATTTGGGTGGTGGATCATTCTCAGCACTGCAGTGACACTGACATGGTGGTGGTGTGTTAGTGTGTGTTGTGCTGGTATGAGTGGATCAGACAAAGCAGCGCTGCTGGAGTTTTTAAACACCTCACTGTCGCTGCTGGACTGAGAATAGTCCACTATTCAAAAATATCCAGCCAACAGCGCCCCGTGGGCAGCGTCCTGTGACCACTGATGAAGGTCTAGAAGATGACCAACTCAAACAGCAGCAATAGATGAGCGATCGTCTCTGACTTTACATCTACAAGGTGGACCAACTAGGTAGGAGTATCTAACAGCGAGTGGACACAGTAATTAAAAACTGTGTCTGATCCACTCATACCAGCACAACACACACTAACACACCACCACCACCATGTCAGTGTCACTGCAGTGCTGAGAATGATCCACCACCCAAATAATACCTGCTTTGTGGTGGTCCTGTGGGGGTCCTGACCATTGAAGAACAGTGAAAGCAGGCTAAAAAGTATGCAGAGAAACAGAGGGACTACAGTCAGTAATTGTGGAACTACAAAGTGCTTCTATATGGTAAGTGGAGCTGATAACATGGACAGTGTGTGTAGAAACAAGGAGGTGGTCATAATGTTATGCCTGATCGGTGTATATACACAAACGTCTGCATACACACACCCATCTCACATTTTCAAACACATCAAACCCAAAGCTGGGTATAAAAAATACTTCTGTTTGAGTCATAATAAACCAGTAGAGAAAAATAGAGCCCTGATTTCAAAGGCAGCAATCTACAAGAAGAATAGCATAGAGAAACAAACTCTGTTCGCTTTACTCTTTCTTTACTTCTGGCAGGGTAGACAAAAAATAAATAAAGCCCCAACACATACAGTCAGTACGGCATTTTTATCTTCAGGGGTGAGATACTCCTGGCACATCCTGTCCAGATTTTTTTTTAGTTTAGAACTGATAGCAGCATCCATTCTGCTGTGTCCCGCCGTTCCGCGAAGACATATTGATTGGTCAATGAATGCTTCCCCTCAGGACGGGCCACATATAGGACATACAGGTGCAGCAGAGGACCAATTAATCAACCCACAACATGCCACCATTTATTAAGCCTCAGACTTCCACACCACTGGGACACGGACGGCAGATAAGGTTCTGGTTGCTGGTGGATTGTGGGTTCTTATTCCAGTTCTGTCAAAGAATAACTATCAAACCTTTGAGTAAGAATCAGCTCCACTTACCATATAGAAGCACTTTGTAGTTCTACAATTACTGACTGTAGTTCATCAGTTTCTTTGCATGCTTTGTTAGCCCCCTTTCATGCTGTTCTTCAATGGTCAGGACTCTCCCAGGACCACTACAGAGTAGGTATTACTTGGGTGGTGGATCATTCTCAGCACTGCAGTGACACTGACATGGTGGTGGTGTGTTAGTGTGTGTTGTGCTGGTATGAGTGGATCAGACACAGCAGCGCTGCTGGAGTTTTTAAATACTGTGTCCACTCACTGTTAGACACTCCTACCCAGTTGGTCCACCTTGTAGATGTAAAGTCAGAAGCGATCGCTCATCTATTGCTGCTGTTTGAGTTGGTCATCTTCTAGACCTTCATCAGTGGTCACAGGACGCTGCCCATGGGGCGCTGTTGGCTGGATATTTTTGGTTGGTGGACTATTCTCAGTCCAGCAGTGACAGTGAGGTGTTTACAAACTCATACTCTTACCAGCACAGCACACACTAACACACCACCACCATGTCAGTGTCACTGCAGTGCTGAGAATGATCCACCACCCAAATAATACCTGCTCTGTGGTGGTCCTGGGAGAGTCCTGACCATTGAAGAACAGCATGAAAGGGGGCTAACAAAGCATGCAGAGAAACTGATGGACTACAGTCAGTAATTCTAGAACTACAAAGTGCTTCTACTGTATATGGTAAGTTGAGCTGATTAAATGGACAGTGAGTGTAAAAACAAGGAGGTGGTTTAATTATCTTGTAATAAAACCCATGCAGACACGGGGAGAACGTGCAAACTCCACACAGAAAGGACCAGGACCACTCCACCTGGGGATCAAACCCAGGACCTTCTTGCTATAACCAAAGTGGTATTATATTTCTAAGATACCACTGCACCTTGCCTCTGGTGTTTATGTAAAGGATGAAATGACTGTCAGCAAGTACAAAATCCTTGTATTTTAGGGCGGCTATTTTGACTAAACAGCTGTTTTCAGAAGCTTGATTGAACAGGACCTTCAACACGTGAGGACATTTTAATATCGCCGCAGCTGCTGGGTAATGTAGCCTGCAAACCATACCACGAGATGGCTTCACAATCAGATCGGCTCTGGTAGCTGTAAAATGGTCCTGCAGCGGTGTGAATTAAACCGGGCCTTGAAGTGTGCGATACGACATTCTGATGGCGGCCCGTCATGCTTTACATAACTGCTGTAGCCTCCGTGGGTATGATGGCATTACAGGCAGCCTACATCACTTAGGCAGATTGAAAGGGCCATAACTCTCGATCCACAAGGCTGGCACGGGGTAATGATTATAGCTGTGAGAACAAGTTGATGTGTGTGAGGAAAATTTTCAGGAAAGTGAGAGATAAACAAGAAAGAAAAGACATTTATTCATGGATTTATTTTTACCAACAGCTTAATCCTGGTCGGTGGGTTTGGCATCACTCAGAAACAACGGGGCAAGAAAGCGACACACTATGAACACTAGATGCTCCAGCTTGAAGGCAAATCGCAGGTAGCGCAGCAATAAAACACACTAGCACACCAGAGCTGATTTTTCGAACTTGTCGTGGGCGCCTACATGAACAACGATTGGCTGATACAGGGTGGGAGCCGGACGGGGATTCCTCATAACTGATGCAATTGCGACCTCTGCTGGCTGATTGATAGCACCTGCACAGAGATGAGGGATAATGCACTGATCAGGTTGTGGCTCTCCGTACACAAAGCTGATCCGCATATTAACTCGTTTCGTTCAGGTGAAAAGATGCAGTCGATACTGCACACGTGTCGGAGGGGGCGTGTGGAAGTGACGGCTCTCCTCATTCAGAGTGGAGAGTGGAGGTCAGCATAAGTCGAGAGGAAGAATAATGCAATTGGGTAACTGGAAAAAAATCTGCGTTTGCTCAGGGCTCATAGTCCAATAGAAACTTAATGGTCACTGCTTGATATAAAATTTGGTTAATGTCTAGTTCACAGTACATCATTTTTGCCCTGATATTCGTTTGCCGACAGGTCGCCGCTAGATGTGGCAGCTCGGAGGCAAGGCTCTCGATCGCTATGTGTGAACTGATCGCTCGCGTGCTAAATATCTGGACCTGACGGCGACTCAGAATCCTGTAGTGTAAAAAGCGCTGCAGTCGGGTTATTATTGTTGTGAACGCAAGATACAGAGTGAGGGGAAACCTGTGGGAGGAGTAAATCTGTGTAACGGGCATAATATAGATTCTATCAGGATAAATCAGCATACACAAGCTTTACAGTATTTGTGACCTTATGGACCACGCCGAACCATAATACTAATGTTGAATTGCATATAATATTTATTAACCTCCAACTCTCTACAGAACAGACAATTTGCTGGTCACGTAGCCAAATCCATTTCTTCACCTAGATTGTTTTCTTTTTCATCCATGCTCTTACGATGCACATCAGCGCACAAACAACTTTGATCGCTTGCTTATTGTTGACGTGCGTTTGCATTTGCATTTGGGAGACCTGACAGATTCGTCTGAGATTCCTCCTGGTGATAGATGGTGTAGTGTCTGACCCCCTATCGCCGATCAATCGTGTAGTGCAAAAACCACAACGACTTAAAAGACTCCCAATTACAAAAGATCAAGTCGTGTAGTGTGAACTGTATAGAGATCTGAACTAAGCCTGCCGCGATTGGTCGACCTAGTCGATGACGTTGACGCATTCAATATTTTAAGTCGATGCATCGCTTTTAAAACTATGTTTATAAAGGCAAGCTGTAGCCTAGTGGTGAAGGTACTGGACTAGTAATCAGAGCGTAACTGGTTCAAGCCCCACCACTGCCAGGTTGCTGCTGTTGGGCCCTTGAGCAAGGCCCTTAACCCTCACTTTCTCAGACTGAATACTGTAATTGTAATGTAAGTCGCTTTGGATAAAGGCATCTGCTAAATGCTGAAAATGTAAATGTAAATGACCCTTTTAAATTTCTACAACGTTTCCATTCATATAACCGTTCATATTAGGGCTGCACGACATATCAGTTCAGCATCGTCATCGCGATGTGTGCATGCGCAATAGTCACTTAATGCAAATTAAATCAAATACGTCATGCTACAACTTTTTTGCTGCTTGACACAAAACGAAAATTCACACCGTTCTCATATTCCATGACGTATCTACACCAGTGTGTTCGAAAACCTAGTGAGCCGCCTCGCTGTCTTACTACCTGCACAGGCAACTGCCTCAGTAGAGAGGATTCTAATAAGTCATTAACTTTTATAAGGCAGGTTATTCGAACGCGCTACTTAGCGATTCCATCGGGTTTCGCGTTTAGCATTCAGCATCTTGCCATTAAAACCAATGGAATGAGGTGGGACAGCGCTAACATGTCAATATAACATCTCGATTCGTGTACAGAAAACTCTTACATTTGCTGACGAGCCCAAACTTGCAAATAAAAACACTCGTTAAAAATCAATAATTATTTATTTACGTTTGAAAATAACTTTGTCCGCACCGTCAGCCATGTTTATTTTTCTGTGAGAGAAGAGATGCCGCAATGAATGCCGCAGTGATTGCCTTCATCACTAAGGACGCTTCCGATTCTCACTCGTTCTTGAGTCAAAATAACATTGAAATATTAAGATGCCTCAGTAGTGAGCTTAGTAACTAAGGCATCTCGGATTTCGAACAGTTGTATAGCTGCTCTTTTGTTTGCATAGTTTTTTTTAAATAATGTTTACTACTTGAAGAGGTTTTGATTGTGAAATAAAATATTAAATTACCCATTTTGTCAATCCTGTTAATTCCCTCATGTGATATTGAAGCTTTCTTAGTTTAGTGCTCAGTTTCAACCGAGTACAAAAATGTAGCTTGTCATAATCTTTTGTATCTCTTGTAGGCACCACCTTTTTTCACATATGAGCCCCTTATTTAGAGTAAGATACATGCATTATTAATATTATTAATAATTTTTTTGATATCGCAATATATATCGCAGGAAGGAAAAAAAATCGCAATGTCTGTTTTTTCCAATATCGTGCAGCCCTAGTTCATATGATTTCCCTCAGCACTACTTGCTGCGTGCATGACCTAAGTCGTATTTGGTCCAGTCACTGGTTGGCGGCATTAAGCGCAGTCTTAAAAAAATGCCGTCTGCAGCAGAGTCAGAGGTCGATTGTAGAGAGCTAAAGCTAAAAGTTTTCCAAGACCCAAATCATCAAAAGTTTGGACATACTTAAAACTGGCACAAAACAAAACGGTGGTTTGTACACTGTGCAAAGCTTTAATGGTACCACAGCAGCATTATTACATCGCGCAGCACTAGCGCGATGTTGCACGTCTATATTGTTTCATTAAGCTTCTTAATCGTGGAGATCTTGGAATAACGTATTTCTTAGTGAGTTCAGTTAGACCGCCGCACACTTTGCTGGGTTGGGCTCGCGATTTTTGAGGTTGCCGTGGCGCTCAAAGCGCAAAAAGCTTCTTATGTGAAAGTGCCTTAATGCTTACCACTTTGTTTACATCGCTTACAATTTGAAGTGAGCTTTGAGTGAATGTGGAGGTTAGAATCTGGGCTCATTACTGTCGTTACTGTACGTTGGACTTAATGAGATGTGCCTATATCTAACTATTTTATTTCTGCTATAAGTTTAAGCACTTTGCTTTGTGTACGGAATGCCATAAACACATGTTGCACTTGAGAATTTGATAATATGGACATAAACCCTGTTTACATTTAGTTTTGTGCCATATTATAATGCCATACAGTTTGTGAGAGGAAAATTAATCGTTTAGATTAATCGACTAATCGACAAACAGTCTATAGATTAATCGATAGAAAAATAGTCGTTAGTGGCAGCCCTAATCTGAACACTGAAAGTCGTGTGGTGTGAACTGAGCATTACCTCACACCAAATAATCATTGCGAATTTACTCTATTTTTGTGCGACAGGAAGGACGGGTACCTAGAGGAAAAACTATGTGGACGTAGGTTGAAGATGGATGTTGCTCTACAGCTACCAGCTGTGCCACTGTGCCTCCCAGAAACAAAACGAGCTAGGAAATACAGACCTCATCTAAAAAGCTTTGCGAGTGCACCGTGACAGTGACGTTATTTGTGAGCGGGAAACAAGGCAAGTAGTGCTATTTCGGGAATGTATGGATGTGAGAGCATTGTCTCAGGGGCCAGACAGCAGAAGCGTAAATGTGCGAACGCGAGTGTGTTGTAGCTAGCGTCGAGTCTAGCGGTAGGTGTGTTTATGTGTGTGTGTGCGTAGGCAGACATCTGTGCGAACGGGCTGCAGGTGGACCAGCTGCTGGTCCGAGTCGGCGGGAGGTGAAGAAACTGCAGATGGTTTCGAAAAGAAAAGAGAAAACAGAAGACAGAGCTTCTCAGATGTTTCAAACGGCCGGTGAAGACGCAGACACAACATACACGCGTTCACCAAACAAACGCAAAAACAAGCTTGCGTTCGGCAGACATTTGGTCATACATCAAACGGCCTTTCAGATATTAGAAAGTGGGATGGATGAAAAATAGAGGCATGAAACGAGCCTTTCATGTGCAAGCTGGGTTCTCAGTGATAAGGATTCCAGTCAGTACTGTAGCCTCTGTTTTAGCTACCGCTCTCACCTGTAATTTTGCTATCAAAGCCTTGCAGTTCCCCCTTTGTGCTCCAGTTAAGAGCTAAGTGGATTTTTATTACAGTAATCATTAAACAGTGGGCAGCCTTTTGTTAAACAATCATCATTCATGAGTACAGAATGAACATTTGATAACTGCACGGAATCAATTATTCATTCTTTCATTTACAAGTTGGTAGCACTCTCGCCTCACAGCAAGAAGGTCCTGGGTTCGATCCCCAGGCGGGGCGGTCCGGGTCCTTTCTGTGTGGAGTTCTCCCCGTGACTAAAAACATGCAGTCAGGTTAATTGGAGACACTGAATTGCCCTATAGGTGAATGGGTGTGTGTGTGTGTATGTGTGTTTACCCCGCGATGGACTGGCGCCCCGTCCAGGGTGTTACTGTGTGCCTTGCGCCCGTTGAAAAAACTGGGATAGGCTCCAGCACCCCCCTTCACGACCATGATGGGATAAGCAGATAAGACAGTGAGTGAATGAATGAGTGTTCGACAGGGGGTTGCTAACCAAAGCAACTTGCACTCGAGAGGTTTAAGAGCCTGCAGTGGTACATTACCAGTAGTGGGGCTTGAACCTTTAACCTTGTGATTCATAGTCCAACACTTTAAACATTTACATTTTCTGCATTTAGCAGATGCTTTTATCCAAAGCGACTTACAGTACTGTGACAGTATGTTGTCTAAGCAATTTAGGGTTAAGAGCCTTGCTTAAGGGCCCAACAGTTTGCAACCTGGCAGTGGTAGGGCTTGAACCAGCGACCTTTTGATTACTAGTCCAGTACCTTTATCGCTAGGCTACAATTGCCCTACACCAGCGTTTCCCAACCTTTTTTGCACCACGGACCGGTTTCATATAAGATATAATTTCACGGACCGGCGGGGAAGGGAGGGTTTAAGCTTTTTCCGCTGCTACGAGACGCTGCTTCCACCTAGGGGTGACAATAAGACAATAACACCAGAAATAGAAGCTTTTCTAGCGATCTCTAATTATTCCTTATTCTGTGCGGTACCGGTCCGCGGCCTGGTGGTTGGGCCACCTCATCATTAATTCACATTTAATCTTCGGTAAGCACTTCATTCTGATCAGAATTACAGTGGGTACAGCCCAAAATGCCAATACATTGCAGGGTTCCACCTGGTACAACAAGAGTCAGTTAAAATCCTTTTCAGTTGCCCTTCAACTAGTAATGAAGTCATTATACACCCTCTTTTTCCCATGTCTGGCCGTGATTCGGCTTTTGTAGTCTGTGTGCGCTATTCTTTGTGTGTTTTTGCACTAATTTCACCTTTATCTTTAGATCCCACCTTCTCCCACTGCTAGTTCAGAAAAACACAAAACTGTCCGCTCAGGGAACACAGCGGTAAAATACGCTAGCACACCAGAGCTGGGATTTCGAATGCATCCTATCGAATCTCGGCTCTGCCATCCGCCTGGGCTAGGCGGCTACATGAACAATGATTGGCTGTTGTTCACAGGGTGGGATGAGCCGGACCAGGGTTCCTCATAACTGGTGCGATTGCGACCTCTTCTGAGGCTGATTGATGGCGCCTGAGCAGAGTTGGGGAATGATGCTGATCAGGGTGTGGCCCTCCGTACACAAGGCTGATCCGCATATGAACTCTCCACCCGATTCTGAAACAGCACAAACAAGCGCGCATACTAAGATAGAGGTTATTGCCAACACCGTGATGGCGCCACATTCTGTCGAAATAGCTCTACTGATGGACTATTTTATTTGTTGTTGTTATTGTTTAGGGTCAAACGCTGTTGTTTAGGACCATGAAGGCATTTGTTAGTTTTCTTGTTGTTAGTTGCATAGTTGCATGGTTATTGATGCATTTGTCAAATATTTCAACCCTACCCCATACACATTGCCATTGTGCCACCAATTACATTACATTACTTTGCCCCCACCCCCCGAACCCAACCTTCCACTCAGTGAAGATGTCCATCTGCCCCATGCTGCCATCCTGCCCCAAGTGTCCTCTTTTTTATAAACCAAAATATGGGCACCCTAAATAAAGCCGGTAATAACCAGCAGCAAAATATCTACCCTCAGTATCTGCTTTATCTTCATTCTATCCTCAAAGCTCAACCCACATAACAGAATTATTTCCTGGACGAAATACCAGTCTGTCACAAGACACCATATGCTCACCCATTTACTTATTCACTTACACCTTGGTTTACTTACACTTACACCTTAATTTAGCTGCCAATTCTTGAATTGTTTTGGAAGCCTGGTGGAATCCTGAGCACCCAGAGAAAAGGAAATAAGAAGATTGAAGAGGAGATGAGACAAAAAAGAGGAGATGAGACAAGAGATTGATAGGTTACAATTGTTTACAGCTCTCACGGTGTCTGGTGGACATTAGCGTCTTTGCCTTACCTTCTGGAAACTCAGCTCCTTTCACTGGTACCCTTGAGAAACTGGAATCGGACAATAAACTATTAGGTATAGTGCGGACAGTACCACTTTTAGCAAGTAAATGGTAATCTCACAAATAAATACCAGCTACTATTGTACTTAAGGTGCAGCCAGGGTCTTTCCTGCATGTTCTCTCTGTGTCCATGTGGGTTTTTCTCCCACAAGTCCAAAAACATGCAGTCGGGTCAACTGGAGCTACTAAAATAGTGTGAGTGTACACCGACCAGGCATAACATTATGATCACTGACGGGTGAAGTGAATAACTGATTATCTCTTCATCATGGCAGCTGTTAGTGGGTGGGATATATTAGGCAGCAAGTGAACATTTTGTCTTACATTTACATTACATTTACATTTTCAGCATTTAGCAGACGCTTTTATCCAAAGCCCAACAGTTGCAACCTGGCAGAGGTGAGGCTTGAACCGGCAACCTGTTCCCGGTCTGCAGTGGTCATGGAAGGAACAGTGGTAAACCGGCGACAGGCTCGTTGATGCACGTGGGGAGCGAAGGCTGGTCCACGTGGTCCGATCCAACAGACGAGCTACTGTAGCTCAAATTGCTGAAGAAGTTAATGCTGGTTCTGATAGAAAGGTGTCAGAATACACAGTGCATCACAGTTGCAGGGCTGTTTTGGCAGCAAAAGGGGGACCACGGTGTAAGTGTGAATGTGAATGTGTGGGTGTTTATGTGTCTGCCCTGTGATGGACTGGCAACCTGTCCAGGGTGTTTCCTGCTTCAAACACACGGCAACCATGACAAGGATGAAGGGGTGGTAATAAATACAATGAATGAATGAATGTTTCTTTAATGGTTAGGTGGATGAGTGTTTAGCTTGGAGGAAAGAAGACGTAGAAGGAGAAGGAAAGGAGAGGATATTAAATAGGATAAGAGATAATAGGAGATGAAAGAAGATAAGAAGTGGAACTGAGAGAAGGAACTGAGAGACTAAAAGGAGAGGGAAGGTAAGTACAGATGAAAGTAAAAAGCAGGAGAAGAGAGGATAAGAAGCACAGGAGGAAAGGAGAGACGAAGCAGAAAAAAATACAGGAGAGGAGGTTAAATGAGTAGATAAGATTAGATTTGATGGAAATGAAAGAGAAGATGAAATGAAAGGGAGAAGGTAGAGATGAAGGAGAGAAGTTTTATGGAGAAAATATGATTAAAGCAGGGGAAAGAAGAATGCAGGAGATAGAAACTGTAAAGAAATGATATTAAAGAAGAAGGTGGAGGGTGGAGAAAGATAAAAACTATAAAAAATAAAGGAGACATGGGATTAGTGAAGAGGAGAATATAGGGGAGGAGGGGAGAAAAAATAGAAAGCTTGAGGAAATTAGATTAAAGAGGAGAGGAGGAAAACAGTAAAAAGGGGGGGGGGGGGGGGGTATGATTAGAGAAAAGAGGAGAGAAGAGAAATGCAAACCTGGCCTTGAGCTTGTTGGACATCCCATTTAAATCCATAGACATTAGCTGCGTCCGAAATCGCATACTTACAGAGTACGTACTAGATTCAAGAAAGTACGCACCGCTCGGCCGGTAAAGAAGTACGCGCTTTCAGTACAGAAGTATGCAGTATGCACGCAACGCCCCGACGTACTACGTCGACCGTCTTACCAACGTCAAGTGATGACGTGATGACGTAATATCACCATAGTTACAGGCCGCGTGCTCATTATAAGCCCCACTCGGCAAAATTGTGGATATTTATCGTCTTTTTTGCGCTAATCATAACATTAATTAGGGTTGTACGCAATAAGAAAATTTAGATTTTGTTTATCTTACTTACACTTGTAAACCGAGGTCTCGCCGTTTTCCGCCATCTTTCTTGTTTCTTCTTCCGCTTCGAACGCCTACGCAGCTCCAGTTGAATTATGGGATACATTAGCGGACCGAAAGTGTGCATCGTTTGCATACTTAATCATGGCTGCCCAAGAAGTAGGTCATCCGGGTACTTCTCGCGTACGTTTTTATGTATACTATGTATTCGGACATACTAACCGCTCTCGCGTACTGCTTTCGCGTACTATTGAGTGTGGAAGTATGCGATTTCGGACGCAGCTATTGATATCATTCTTTCCAAAAGATTTTGAAGTGTGTCTGTGGAATTTTGTGCTCGTTTAATCCAAAACAGCATCTGTAGGGTCAGACATTCCAATTCATCATTGGGTTTGATTCTCAACTGGACGGACAGGGTCATTTCTGTGTGGGGTTTGCTATTCTCCACGTGTCTGTGTGGGTTTCCACCAGGCGCTCTGTTTTTCTCCCACAAGTAGTGTGTCCAAATAATCTGCCTTACAAGTAGATGTCTTATTAGAATCCTCTTTACTTAGGCAGCTACCTAGGTAGGCAGTAGTGGTGGTAAATTCGGTTCATTTTATGGACTCGGGTTAATCGCAGTCACTCAGTAATGTGATCCGGTTCACTTGAGTCACTTGTTTTGACATCCTGATTTGTGATTAAATATCACCTGTTTGCCGCTCAGGTGGCGCAGCGGTAAAGTACGCTAGCGCACCAGACTTGGGGTTTCGAATACATCGTATCGAATCTCGGCTCTGCCTTTCCGACTGGGCTGGGCGGCAGTATGAGTATGAACAACGATTGGCTGTTGTTCAGGGTTAGAGGGTAAGAAAGTCAGATCATAGGTCCTCATAACTGGTGCGACTGCGCCCCCCGCTGGCTGACTGATGGCGCCTGCACAGGGCTGAGGAATAATGCTGATGGGGGTGTGACCCTCCATACACAGTGCCCATCAATTGTATGAACTCGACTCGTGCAGGTGAAAAATGCAGTCTGTGGCGTTTGTCAGTTGAGAGGCGTCCTCAGTCAGCGGTGAAGGGAAAAATTGGGGGAAAAAATCACCTGTCTTTCCTTCTCTCTTAATTCTCTTGGCACCTCACACTTCTCTTGTCAGTGACAAGTTGACACTTTTTTCTAAGTGAAATCTTGATCATGTGGGATAGGGACAAGAAGGGGGCAGGGGGTGGACTCAAGGGTTGACTAATGGGTCAAAAGTTCAAGAGGGATAATCAACAACAAATTGCCATGGTAACTTGACCCAGTCAGGCAGCCACAGTGGCACCAAAACAGTAATATAAATTACCATGGGGGAAGGGCAATGATACTCCTTAAGTGGTACAGTCCTAAAGTAGCCTGTAAGCATTTGCATTTTAATAATAATAATATAACTATATTTTGTTGTTGTTTTGCTTACAAGAAAATACACTGCATTTACTAATCTGTACCACTACTACTGATAATAATAATAATAATAATAATAATAATAATAGCATAAAATCAGCCACATATTGAACACCAGTGTGTTTAACTGCTTGTTTATTGGAAAATTTTACCTATTACTTAGAATCACAGACTGGAGTGAAGTCGGTTCAGCCAAATCATCTGAGTCCGCGGTGTTTCCGGTGAGTCTGCTCACTCGCCTTGTGTACTTAGCAGCAGCCAGTCAGAGGACTCGCGATTCCTGATTCAGTACGAAGATTCGAATCATTAACCCGGGTGATTCAGGAACCGCCCAGCTCTAGTAGGCAGTAGGCAGCAAGGCAGCTCACTAGGTTTTCAGACATACCCAATGAATGGAATACTAAAACATGTGAACTATAGTGTGTGATCTTGTAGGAAAGTGTCGAGGTTCCTCCTTTGTGAGCTAGAAACAGATTTACTTTAGTAAAACCCAGTGCACATCACACGGCTGTCAAAACCTTTTATATTCAGTACAGTGCACCCTACCTTTCATGATCAGCCTTGGGGGATGTGGAAAGACAGCACAGAGCATGATTAAGGATTAAGGCATGTCCTAAAGATACTAGAGTACGTTTTGCTTCACCAGTCAGTTCTGGATATTATACCTATGTGTTTTATGATGATATTTAACCTACACCGATCAGCCATAACATTATGACCACCTCCTTGTTTCTACACTCACTGTCCAATTTATCAGCTCCACTTACCATATAGAAGCACTTTGTAGTTCTACAATTACTGACTTTAGTCCATCTGTTTCTCTACATACCTTTTTTTAGCCTACTTTCACCCTGTTCTTCAATGGTGGTAGGTATTATTTAGGTGGTGGATCATTCTCAGCACTGCAGTGACACTGACATGGTGGTGGTGTGTTAGTGTGTGTTGTGCTGGTATGAGTGGATCAGACACAGCAATGCTGATGGAGTTTTTAAACACCTCACTCACTGCTGGACCGAGAATAGTCCACCAACCAAAAATATCCAGCCAACAGAGCCCCGTGGGCAGCGTCCTGTGACCACTGATGCAGGTCTAGAAGATGACCAACTCAAACAGCAGCAATAGATGAGCGATCATCTCTGACTTTACATCTACAAGGTGGACCAACTAGGTAGGAGTGTCTAATAGAGTGGACAGTGAGTGGACACAGTATTTAAAAACTCCAGCAAAGGTGGTTTTAATGTTGTCTGATCGGTGTGATGCCCCACAGTCGATTGGCACTCCGGACCCACCGTAAAAAAGAAAAAAGAACAGATCTAGGTAAAACCACAGTGTTTAATGTCACCAGCAGCAAACTGAGTTCTATCTAAACAAGTTCTTTAAATCAGGACGAATATAAAGCAAAAAGACAACGATGTGGGATAAATAAAGCTTAAGAAAAATACAGAAATCTGGAACACAATGCTTTTACACGTTCTCTGTGGTGTTGTATCCAAATCCCTATACACCTTGCCTGTATTCAGTATGTATAATATAGTGCTGCATTTTTCTGTGTGAAAGTCAGTTGAATTAAAACTCACAGACCAGTTCCATTTCAGAAGGAACCAGCTGGCATTAAGCATGCTGGCGTGTCATGATCATTTATGACGTGTGTATAAGCAGTGTACTTCACCATTCATAACCAGGTGTCCAAGTCCATGGTCACAAGTCTCTGATGGTAAAATCTTCACCCTCAAATTGAGTCAAGGTAGCCTTAATTCCCTCTGTAACGTGGTTTTTGGGTCATTCTTTGCCATAGTGGGGCTCATATTTGGCCAGCGTTATGCTCCTCCATTCCCTCAAGTTGAAAGCAACACTATAAAGTGATTTGACAGTTAATATTAGAGCCAAGGGAAAGTCAGGTCTACATCCAAGATTTACATCCAAGTTCCTTTTTCCAGAAGTGCCATTTAACCATATTTTATATGATTTATATGAGCTCTAATTGAAGATAATTTCTACGCAAAATAAGGTTGTGCCCATAAATTTACTTCGCTGGCAGAGCCAGTAAAGCAGTGATGTTCAAGACACACTCCATTACACTTGAAGAGGTAAAAATAGCAGTTGGAATCACTGCCTAAAATGGTGCAGCCACTTTCTGGCACCGAACACCAAAACCTGTTACTTAGTAGGCATCTAGGCCAATTAAGAGCTTCCTCAGTGCCACAAACAGCAGGCTAGGTTGGAATAAAGACCAGAAGGCACAAAGGGGTACATTATACCCCATGCAAATTTTTTTAACTGTGCATCTATCCAGTATATGATTTGTAATATGTTTGCTAAATTACGCCTATCACGTGTAGGAGTAGTCTATATCTGGGATGCCTCCTTCTCTATATCCACGGTTTGTGCCGTAGGCCGAGTTAGTGTTGTGTTGAGGTGGTTTGTAAAGACCTGTGCCGTTGGATGGAAAGATAGTATGTATTATGTAGTCTTCTTGTATTGGTTTGGGCTGCATGGGCTCTCTTGCAGCCATTGGTGTCATTTGGAATCCAGGTCCTCGTATCTCCAGGATGGTGGTGTCCTTCTTCGTACCCGATTCAATGTAGTCATCATAATGCTTGCTCTTGCGTGAGCTGTTGCGATTGTAGTGGTCTCTTGATGAAAGACTTCTGGTGCGGTGCACATACCAGCAAAATATGCCAAAAATAAGTGCCAGAGAGACTATGGCGGTAGCTCCACCGATGATTCCAGCAAGTGGGAGTGAGCTGATGTGTTCTGAGTCCTGATCCTCCTCCTGATCAACTTCAGACAGGTTGGGATCAGATGTCTCAGCCTTAGCACAGACTGGAGCCTCATCTGTATCTGTGTTTCCTCCAGACATGATCCCTTTGTTTATGCTGCCAGACACTAGTGGCACCATGCAGATGATGTAGCTGGATGCTGGCTGGAGGGCAGTAAGGAGATACTCTCTGCGGTCACCCCTTACTAAAGTCTCTGTGATGGAGCCCATAGCAGAACTAGTTCCCAGACGAAGCCAACTAAGCCTGAAGGAAGAAGACGTCTGAGCCACACTCCATGTGACTCTGACGCTGTCGTGGGACAGTGGCTTTACATTCAGGGCTAGGTTCTTTCCTACCCCACTGCTGCCGAGTGTGTAGTCCAAGGCTTTGTCTGGAAGCCCCAGACCTGGTCGCTTGGACCGCAGGGTAAATAAGGAGCCCTGTGGAGGGGAGAGAGTTGTAGAGCTGCTAATGACTACTGCTCCACTCATTCTATTGCCTCCTCCACCTGTTGAACCTACCCCACCTATTCCTCCACCTCCAGCAGCTGTCAGTTCACAGTCATCCATTTGGCTGGTAAGTTCCTTTAGCGGCATGTCACGCACACGCTCAGGAGACTGGCAGGTAAGTCCACGGACTGTAATGGTGTTTCCTTTGGCTTCCAGCCAGTCATACAGCCAACGTAGATTGCAACCACAGTGCCAAGGGTTGCCACGGACAAGCAGCTGACCTAGACTTTCCAAATCCCGGAACAAACCTCTGGGAAGTGTGGTCAAGTTGTTTCCAGAAAGATCCAGGCGCTGAAGACTACGCATTCCATCTAGGGAACCACGCGGCATGTGGATTATGGCATTGTCCTGGAGGGAAAGTCTTTGCAAGTGTGCACTCGGTAAATTAACAGGTGGAGTCTGAAGAGAGTTCCGCACTAATGAAAGCTCTGTGAGGTTCGAAAGGCGTGAGAAGGTGTCATCTGCAATACGCTGATTAGCCAGAAGGTTTCCGTCCAATACAAGACGGCGTAGAGAAGACAAACCCCGAAAGGCGTGCGTTGGGATTGTAGAGATGCGGTTGTCATCCAAGCGGAGCTCCTCTAGCGAGGCTGGAAGCCCTGAGGGAATACTGGAGAGATGGTTTCTGGAAAGGAAGAGCAGACGAAGACGAGGGTTGTCGGCAAAGGCTTGGTCTTCTATACTAACTGTGGACACTGAATTGTCATCCAGATGCAACTTTTCAAGCAAAGGAAACCTGGCTAGCGCGGCTCGTGGCAACACTCGGATGTTGTTGTCTTGGAGGTGTAGCTCCCGTAAGGATGGTGGTAGATGCATGGGAAAGTCATCAAGTTCATTATCATAGAGGTAGATAACCTCTACTGTGATAAGGTGCTCCAGGGAGGTGGGAAGTCCTGCATTGTCTATTTGATTGTTTTGAAGATAAAGAATGGAGGCAGAAGGGGGTAACGGTGGGATCGCGCTAAGACCACGGTCGTTGCAGTAAATAAAGTCTTCGTCGCAGCGGCATACAATGGGGCACTCAACGTCCCCCTCGGTGTACACTCCCTGTGAGGCGGCTGCAGTGCACTGAAGGACCTCGGCCAAGACCGTGAGGCACAGCAGTAGATGGAAGATCAAATCTCGAAGCTCGGCTACACCAAGAAGAGCCATGATGCACGTGTTCAAGTCTTTACAGCTGTCCGTACACTCCACAAAATAGTCTGTTCCGTTGCAAATGAGTCTTGTGCTTGCCAAAGCAGGTCTGAGGCAGACCCCTGGGGAGAGAAAAAGAAACAAGCTTGGATTAATACCTAAGATCACTCAAGATCCCTCTATGCAGCATATCATACCCTACGTCTAAACGATGTAATCTATGCACAGGCACAGCTGTACCGATCAAACTAGACTAATGGGCTCACGTGTTGTATAGGAGCCACCAGTCAATGTGAGGGCCATATAAAGGAGATAAAGATAAATGGGCCAAAGCAACTTTATGACATCTGAGTGAAATTGTGTTCATCAAGATGTGGAGCTTAATGTAACAGAACACAAGTCAATGGCATTAAAAGTCAGCGATGTGAATTCAATGACAAATGACTCTGGATGTACTATGCCTTCGAAATGGCCGTGTGGAGCATTGGTGTCAGTTTTTCTTTTTCTGAGGTGGTTTACATAGTGGTTTCTGTGCAAATCTATTCATTCTTTGTGTCTGTTGACATTCTTCTACAGTGGTAGATTATGTATGTTGTATTCATGTGTGTTACAGAATTTAAAAAGGTGTTAAGGTCCATAAAGTTGAATCAGTGCATCTGGACACAAGTTTGTTGTAGAGATACGTTTCGCCACTCAATCCGAGTGACTTCTTCAGTCTGAGCTGGTGGTGGATACCCCAACCTTATATGCAGCCGATTTGCATAACGACCGATCACCCCATTAATTACAATGGTCATGTGTGTCTTTCACATATGATTGGGGTATAGCTCCTATTATGGCGTTGTAAGATGATGAGAGATGTACTCTCAGGCCCCCTCCCCGGTTCAGAGATGGTCGTTCCCTCTTCACATAGATGGCCTCTTTGACTCCCCATTCAGGGAAGGGCCTGAGAGTTCAGGGGAGGGGCCTGAGAGTACATCTCTCACCATCTTACAACGCCATAATAGGAGCTATACCCCAATCATATGTGAAGGACACACATGACCATTGCAATTCATGGTCATTGTGATTTGCATATGGACCTGATCACCGGTTCCATTGTTATGCAATGGACGGGGTTGCTCGGTCGTTATGCAAATCGGCTGCATATAAGGTTGGGGTATCCACCACCAGCTCAGACTGAAGAAGTCACTCGGATTGAGTGGCGAAACGTATCTCTACAACAAACTTGTGTCCAGATGAACTGATTCAACTTTGTGGATTTGTGTACCTGGATTATTGAGCGTGCATCAACAGAAGGTGTTAGGGTGTTTTTTTGTCTATCAGGGAAGGTGGGTGTTGGGTGATTGATAACGTTGTGCTCGAGATTAAACAGCTGGTAAAATAAGTCAGTCGACAAGCATGGGGTATTTGGGTCACTTCTCATTGACAACTAAATCTGTGAGAAGAAAAGGCTGTGAGGGATCGAGAGAACAAGAGTAATTGAGAGAAGGAGAAAGCGAGAGACGGAGATTGACAGGGATTATAGAGCATATGGAGTTGACTAAGCAGTGTGGATTAAGCAGGTGCAGGAGGGAAGGATATGAATCATAAACATTCCGGTTTCTCTAGGCTATAGGCATCTGCTACTTAAAACGACAGCGCACTAAAATACTAAATATTATACATTTTATTTCCATCAATCGCTTAATCCTGGTCGGGACAGCGGCGTGTTGGCTTCCACCTGGAGACACTGGGCGCAGGAGGGCCATTCCTCTTCCCAGACATCCAGACATAGCCAATTATGTCTATTTTATTTATGCATTTTTTCCCCTTTCTCTCCCTTTTTAGCGTGTCCAATTGCCCGATTGCGTCATGCTTCCTTTCCACCAATGCCGATCCCTGCTCTGCTCGGAGAACGAAGCTAACCCACGCCCCCTCCGACACGTGGGCAGCAGCCGTATGCATCTCTTACCTACACAAGAGATGAGTGCAGTGCAGCTCAGCACTGTGTACGGAGAGACACACCCTGAGAGCACTCTTTCCTCGTCTCTTTGCAGGTGCCCAAATCAGCCAGCAGAGGTCGTAATTGCTTTAGTTATGAAAGAGAGACCATATCCAGCTTAATCCCACCCATATCTGAACAACAGGCCAATCGTTGTTCATGTGGCTGCTCAGCCTTAGCTGGCAGGCAGAGCTGAGATTCGATACGATGTAGCTATCTATAGGTAAAAAAGACAAAAAAAGGCATTTTAAAGACCAAATTCTGACCCCCCCCGTTCGAGTCTTGGTTCTGCTACCAGTTGGCTGGACACAATCTAGTGGGCACAATTGGCAGTGCCTGCAGCAGACAAAATTGGCCACCGAGTCTGCCGGGTGGAAAAATGCCAGACTAAGTGGGTGGGGTCTTCAAACGCTGTGCAAGGAACCAGGTTTTTCCGCAATTATGTCACATTGGTCGCCAAAGCCAGGCGAACGTCGTCTCTGCATGAAGTATGCTGAGGCCTTTAGTCCAACCTTTTCCCACCCAGCAGACCTGGTGGCCACATTTGGAGAGCGAACTGACACACGCACTCTCCGACACGTGAGCAGTAGACGACTGCATCTTTTTACCTGCACAAGGCGAGTTCATATGTGGATCAGCCTTGTGCACGGAGAGCCACACCCTGATCGCATTATTCCTCTACTCTGTGCAGGCGGCATCAATCAGCCAGCAGAGGTCGTAACTGCATCGGTTATGAGGTCCCTATCCGGCTCCCTCGCTGGATAAACAGCCAAACGTTGTTCATATAGCCGCCCAGCCCAGCCGGATGGCAGAGCTGAGATTCGATACGATGTATTCGAAATCCCAGCACTGGTGTGCTAGCGTGTTTTACCGCTGCGCCACCTGAGCGGCACTTGAGTGATTTTTATTTTTTTATTCCCACCTTTGTTATCACCTGGCCAGCCAATAGTACCGATAGCTGTTGGGATGAAATGGAATAAAATGGCTTTTTTGTCTTTTTTACCTATGGATACACAGTACGGCCAAAAGTATGTGAAAACTTGAAATTGTTGGTCGTACCATTCCAAAACTATTAACATTTATTACGGCTATAAGATTCTTTACTGTTTAGAAAAGATTTATGACCTTTTTTTAAAATAACACTGTCATACGCTGTGTAGATCTCAACCGGGTCGCTGCACCATGCTCATGCATATGTGTGAACACGTGTCATCTGTGCATTTATATGGTCGTGTGCTCCGATGCATGCATTGACATTTGTGTATGTGCGTGAGGAGTGTGCCTGAATCACCGGGGACCGGGCTGAAACGGGGCTGTCCAGACTGCACGCCGCCTGAGCCCTCCCTCGCCATGCTTCTTCACTACTCCAGTCAGACCGAGGTCAGCTCAGGACTATATCAATTTACATCCAAGGACCCCGTGACAGGCCTGAGGGGGAGAGGCGAAGTACGGCCACGGCTCTGATATCTCTCATGCATAAAATTCACCGCATTACTATAAAATCATATCTGGTACTCCTGGCTGCCTAATGTAAGTGTGGGAAAGATAAAATGTGGTTTATCAGGGAGAAAAAATATGTCGGGTAGAGATAAAGAAACAGAATGTGCTTATGTGAAATCTGTAATCACTTTTCGAACACTGGGACTGGATTAAAGGACGGCGAGACGTGGGCTGGAGATGGACAAGTTGATGGAGGCACATAAAACGTGATTGACGAACAGAGGTGGGGAGAAAATAAAACATAATCACTAAAGCACTCATCAAAATAAATACTTTACCAAGAGTAATAAAGTACCCAGTAATAAAAACACTCAAGTAATGAATACTTATAGAGGTTTACACCATTTAATGTACTGCGCAAGGTAAACTGCTCATTTATAAAATCATATTCAGCTAGGAGGCATTGCTAATATTAGCAGTTAGCATTATAAAAAGCATAGCCTCTAATATTTCAATTTTATTATAATATTTTGTTTATGCATTTTCTCCCCTTTTTTCCCTTTAAGTGCGTCCAATTGTCTGATTGCGTCATGCTTCCTCTCCACCAATGCCGATCCCCGCTCTGATTGAGGAGAACGAACCTAACCCACACCCCCTCCGACACGTGGGCAGCAGCCGTATGCATTTTGTGACCTACACTTTCACGAGTGCAATGCGGATCAGCACTGTGTACGGAGGGACACACCCTGACAGCACTCTTTTCCCGTCTCTGTGCAGGCGCCATCAATCAGCCAGTTATGAGAGAGTCACGCTTAATCCGGCTTAATATCCCACCCCTATCTGAACAACAGGTGAATCGTTGTTCACGCGGCTGCTCAGCCCAGCCGGCAGGCAGAGCTAAGATTCGATACGATGTATTCGAGCGACGACAGTACATATTTCTACCTGGTTGTCTGGATTGAGTCTGAATACACCGCAAATGAGTCGGTTTAAAGTCGAAATATTAGACCAGGCTCAGGATAAAAAGGGACATTGAACATCCAAGATCCCTTCTGTCAAGTTTTTTCGATTTGCCCTAGCTAAAATCTGGCAACCCCAACCCACATTTCAAATCCTCATTTACTTCCTTTTCATTTACATTTTGGCATTTAGCAGACGCTTTTATCCAAAGCAACTTACAGCCCTGTGACAGTATATTGTCTAAGCAATTGAGGGTTAAGGGCCTTGCTCAGGGGCCCAACAGTGGCACCATGGCAGTGGTGGGGCTTGAACCAGCGACCTTTGGATTACTAGTCCAGTACCTTAACCACTAGGCTACAACAGCCCTTTTCACTTGCTATATCCTTTACCTAAAGCATAATAAAAATTCAAGACCTTGGCCGAGAAGTCACGAGTCCCCTACGTCACGTCTAAATCACTGACCTCTTCTTTACACCTGCCCCCCCCCCCCCAGTTTTCGCTCTAATTTAGTCGTTTCCAATTACCCTGATTGCATTACACTTCCTCTCTACCAATACAACCCTCCACTGCTGATTGAGGAGTGCCGCAACTGACACACGCCCACTCCAACACGTGTGCAGTAGCTGACTGCGTCTTTTCACCTGCACAAGGCGAGTTCATATGTGGATCAGCTTTGTGTACGGAGAGCCACACCCTGGTCAACGCATTATTACTCGACTTTGCGCAGAGGTCGTAGCTGCATCAGTTATGAGGAGCCGTGGTCCGGCTTTCCCACCCTGTGAACAACAGCCAATCGTTGTTCATGTAGCCGCCCAGTCCAGCCGGATGGCAGAGCTGAGATTGTTTTGTGTTTTGATGTGTTGCCTGGGTCACAGTAAAAATCATTGACAAAATGTGGGTCACTTGAAAAATTGTTTGAAAAACCCTGGGCTAGTAGTATTAACACCATACACAGTAGAGTAATATCTAATATTTATAATATAATATGTAATATAGCATAATTAAACACAGAAAACTGTAATTGATCTCCATCTATTCATCAATTTATCCAATTTACGTTACATTAAAGAACCCCCACTTGTAAATGTCATGGTATATGAACAAGGTAAGCCCAACCTGCCATGCCCACACTGTCCATCAGGTCCGACACAAAGTGTAGTTCTCTTCTCAAAGCATTCACTGTGCCGCATTAGCATTACTTGCCAGGGGCAATTCTTTAAAAGTGCATCTGAGATTCAGCTCAGTCCCTGCACTCGCTGTCTCTCTGCTTTCTGCAGCTGCTATAAAAACCCTTCTGTTCCCTTCAGACTTTCTTTAGTCAGTTTCGATTTTTGGTTACTGCTTCTACTCTGTTCTTCAATGGCCAGGACCCCCACATGACCACCACAGAGTAGGTATTATTTAGGTGGTGGATCATTCTCAGCACTGCAGTGACACTGACATGGTGGTGGTGTGTTAGTGTGTGTTGTGCTGGTATGAGAGGATCAGACACAGCAGCGCTGCTGGAGTTTTTAAATACCGTGCCCACTCACTGTCAGAGACGATCGCTCATCTATTGCTGCTCTTTGAGTTGGTCATCTTCTAGACCTTCATTAGTGGTCACAGGACGCTGCCCACAAGATGCTGTTGGCTGGATATTTTTGGTTGGTGGACTATTCTCAGTCCAGAAGTGACAGTGAGGTGTTTAAAAACTCAATTAGCATTGCTGTGTCTGATCCACTCATACCAGCACAACACACACTAACACACCACCACCATGTCAGTGTCACTGCAGTGCTGAGAATGATCCACCACCCAATTCAATCCTGACCATTGAAGAACAGCATGAAAGGGGGCTAACAAAGCATGCAGAGAAACAGATGGACTACAGTCAGTAATTGTAGAACTACAAAGTGCTTCTACATGGTAAGTGGAGCTGATAAAATGGACAGTGAGTGTAGAAACAAGGAGGCAATGTAAAACCTGTATATAAATATTAAAATTGGTGTACTTCACTACTGGGGAGGAATTTTATTTACCTTGTGTGGTGTAGGAGATGTTTTTTTTGTGGTGATCGTATAGTGGGGACTCGTGCATCACTAACCTCTAAAACTTTCAGGGAAAAAGGCGAGAACAAAGCAAGCCTCCCGAAAAACAAAGCCTATCACTCATGTAAACAGAGAGATGTTGCCAGGTAGCGGACAATTACAGAACTACTGGTCTTGGTACGCTTCTCGCGGGAGTTTTAAACAATCGGACTGGACATTCGGTTTCCAGATTTTGTCCATGAAATCCGAAATTTGTTAAATGAAGGTCTGTTAAATCAAGGTTCCACTGTAATTGTTTTTAGTATTTGTAAAGCTTATTGACCCCGTCACTGTGTCACGGATTCAGCCCTCTGTGCTCCTGCAACGCCCACCTCTCCAGGAGCGCATTCAGTCAAGCCAACGCCCCTTTTTCGTGATTGGTCTCCTGCTAATCATGTACAGCTGAACCTTGTTTAAGGTCAGAGACTATTTTGCCTGTGACTGTCATGTTGGTTTGGGTTTACTCCTGCTTATTTTGCCTGTTTACCTTGTTTTGATTTCCTTTGATTAGACTCTGTCCTGTCTTTGTCTGTTAGCCTGTTAGCCTGTTAGCCTTATTCATGCCTTGTTTAGTTCTGTTCCTGTCTGTATTAGTTTGTATGTTTAGTCCTGTTTATCTCTGTTTGTTAGCTTTGTGTGTTTAGATGTAATATTAGCTTAGCATAGGTCACACGTGTTTGTATCTGTGTCTTGCCTTGTGTATTCCCCTATCTTGTCTTGTATATTATTACCCTTTGTTAACATCTCTCCCTTTTTTGTCTTGCATCACACATGGGGTCTTGAAGATCTTTATAATGCAACACCCTGCCCTTTTTTTACTAAAGTAAAACTTGTAATGTTATTCATCCATCCATTTTCCATCAATTATGTTTTAAAGGTATTTAAATGTTTTTCAGGATTTGCAGTGGCCACCACAGTTGTTAACAACACAAGCAAAACGGCTGGCAAATTCCTGCTCAAACTGGAATAGTTCATCTTTACCATTAGGTCGGTACAAGTGTGTGATAAATGCATTTGTGGGTAAAGCAAAAAAGCAACAGGGGACGGGGAATAAGTTCCCACAAAGCTATTAAGTCAAAAATATCCGCTCAGCACTTTTGTTAATGCCATGAAGCATGCTAGGATGGTAATTGCTTGATTATATCATGCCGTACACCTGTCAGGATGCATCTGCACACTGCATGTTTTCTGCCTTTTTTATTATTCAGGTTTTTTCTTCAATTTCTCATCAATCTTTATATACATCGGCTCCAAAAGTATATAAAAATACCGCATGGTCCTGGGCTGTGAGTGCAGTTCCCCCTAGAAGATGCCAGGCCCTCATGCCTCCGTAATGGAGTCAGTTTTTGACAGTTTGGTCAGAAACATAAACACTAGTAGCCCACTGGAGGTCATTATGTAGAGTTTTGGCAGTCTTCCTCCTGTTCCTTGCACAATGGAGCAGATCCCGGCCGTGCTGCTGGATTGATGCCCTTCTACAACCCTGTCCAGCTCTCCTCAGGTAACAGCCCGTGTCCTGGATGAAATAGTTAGTTAGAAATTTGGCAGGAGCACCCATGTGAAGCACAGAGTGTATATTTTCTTTTTCCTCTTTGCTTTTTCGCTGCATATCAACGCACAGACAACTTGGATCGCTCGCTTCTTGTTGACGTGCATTTTTTGACATGGTGTCATTATACCCCCTGTCAGTTCTCACATGTGTTTTCATGGCAAATGTAGCTTGGGAGACTGATCTGAGATTCCTCCTGGTGTTAGATTACTACAGTTATCCATCATAGGTAAATTTCAAGAAATATTTAATTCTAGCTGTTCTGTTTGTTTTGTACTTGTACTGTTAATTCTTTGTTGTATCATTCTACTGGGGCTTTAATTTTCCTATCTATCTATCTATCTATCTATCTATCTATCTATCTATCTATCTATCTATCTATCTATCTATCTATCTATCTATCTATCTATCTATCTATCTATCTATCTATCTATCTATCTATCTATCTATCTATCTAATCTATCTTCTGTGGACTGGGCTGTTGGAATGGAGATGATTGGTGTGTAGTTTGTTGCTTGTTGTTTGTTTTCTTGTTGCAACTCTTTTTAAATGACCGCTGACTTTTTTTTTTATATGTCTCCTATCATTAGCCTGAGAGTGCATTGTAAAATCTGGTCAAGCATACCTTTCAGAGGATGATTTTTTCTGGTCTATTAACCTCCTGGTTTTAAATGATCAAACTATTTATACGTAGAGGACGTTGAAGGTGTTTGTTATGGCTCCATAACTGATGTTGATAAATCATTTAGTGTCTGGGAGACTTTTTAACCTTAACCATAACTGGTATTTGTACTTAAGTAAAATATTCCTGACTAATGGTGAAGTCTTTATAATGAAACCTGGTGCAATTCACATAAGACAGTTTTTCGTTTGCAATATTAACGTAATGGGGAAAAGCTAGGGAGAGAGCGAGGCATATCCCCACACACCTAGTAGAAGGAAATAAACCTCCGATGTAAAATCTTAGTGCAAGATAAAACAATCAAGTGGCCAATTTGTAAATAATATTATAACTAATATAATATAATATATACTATTAGTTAATATATAACTTATCAATAATTAGTAATAAAAAAATACCAGGTACAAAATATACTGTACAATAAATATAAAATAATTTATATAATTTTTTACATATATATAAATTTAAATTATTAATTTAATAATTAATAAATTACTAATTAATTAATAAATAAATTATAAATGTAATAATTATATATTCACTCACTCACTTTCTTAACCGTTTATCCAATTAGGGGCGTGGTCAATGGGCGCAAGGCAGGCATTAACACCCTGGACGGGGCACCAGTCCATCCCAGGGCAGACACACACACCCATTCACCTATATGGAAATTCAGTGTCTCCAATTAACCTGACGGGTGGCACGGTGGGTAGCACTGTCGCCTCACAGCAAGAAGGTCCTGGGTTCGATCCCCAGGTAGAGTGGTCCAGGTCCTTTCTGTGTGGAGTTTGCATGTTCTCCCCGTGTCTGCATAGGTTTCCTCCGGGAGCTCCGGTTTCCTCCCCCAGTCCAAAAACATGCAGTCTGAATTGCCTTATAGGTGAATGGGTGTGTGTATGAGTGTGTGTGTATGTGTGTCTGCCCTGCGATGGACTGGCGCCCCGTCCAAGGTGTTGCTGTGTTCCTCGCACCAATTGCAAAAAAAAAAAAAGCTGAGATAGGCTCCAGCACCCTCCGCGACCCTAACTGGATAAGCGGTTAAGAAAGTGAGTGAGTGAATTAACCCGACTGCATGTTTTTGGACTGTGGGAGGAAACCGGAGCTCCCGGGGAAAACCCACGCAGACACAGGAAGAGCATGTAAACTTTGCACAGAAAGGACCCGGACTGCCCCGCCTGGGGGTCGAACCCAGGACCTTCTTGCTGTGAGGCGACAGTGCTGCCCAATGAGCCGCCCTAATTATACATTTTAAATATAATTTTAATTTAAGCATTTTCTCTCTTTATCTCTTTAACTTTATCTCTCCCTCTGATGTGTGCGCAGTCCACCGACCCCGTACTTTAAGGCCACTGAACGCGGTGTTCCTCTACTTCCGCACAAGCACCTCAGGCTACTAACCAAGGTCCATAAACAACACCGAAGACCCCACTTGAACAATTCACAATCCCAGTGCTGGTGTGCTAGCAAACTATCCCTTTGTGCCACCTGGGTGCCGTTTTTTAAATATTTAACAGATTATTTATGTATCGGTGGGTCTGTGCCTTGTTTTGTGTATTTGTGCATGTGTGTGTGTGTGTTTTAAATTGCAGCAATCTGTTTTTCCCCCAACTATATTTCACTGTGCAATTGTTTTTGACAATGATGGAAATGTAACCTTGCAGTCTTGCATCACTGTCAGGTTATTTAAATGCTTGGATTAGATCCAGCCTACAATGTACGTCGTTTTGGATATAAGCTCCTGCCAAATAGATAAATGCAGACGTGAAAAAGTCCAGCCTGTACATTCATCACTATAGTAACCTTGTAGAGGTCAGAGGTTCTTTAATAGTGTTTATTAAGGAACTGAACACTTCCAACGGGTCTTAATTAGATTTGTGTAATTACATGTTCTCCTGTGTGTGAAAATATCTGCTGTAGAAATCATATGAGGCTGCTTTTTAAACAGTCATGGCATCTCTATAGGGTAACATTGGTAGTTGAATGTATAGGATTATATTAAAGCACCTGGTTACAGGGCTAGCACTGGGAAGGGGGCTGGGGTTTTAACGCCGGCCCAGATTCTCTCTCTGCCCCCGCTAGCACAAAGCAAGCGAATTGTGCCTCTGATCCAATTACAGAATTGCCGTTCGGCTGTTGTGTTAAGTTATTTCTTTACTCCTTTCTGATTGGCTCCGTGAGTCAATATAAAACAGGCAGACAGGGTTCTGACCTTGATTTTGTACTGTAGAGTGATCTGCATGAGTTTAATCTCACATCCGGTTCATTATCACTTGATAGGCTATTCCTTCCACATTTACTTTGAGTATATTTGTTGGCTGTGACCCTTTGATGGACTGGCGTCCTCTCCAGGGTAGTGCTGGGCGGTATTCAAATACCGCCATACCGTAGCACAGTTAATACAACAGCAGTAGGCAGCAGGGATGTAACGATTCACCACAATACAGTTAGTCCACGATTCAAATCGATTTGACATGTAAAATTAATCGATATTCACTTTAAACAGCAGAGGGCACTGGCGCTATACACCTCGCCTTTATGACGTCACTGGCCAAATACGCCTGGTTGCCAAATTCGGGGTTTTTCGGCCAAATTGGGATTAATTCAAAATTGTTTTGCATAGTTTGTACCTACCTCAGAAATAAAAGGGCATTCATTATTTAGATCAATAAAAGATAATCACAAATACAGTATTTTATTTTATTTTTAAAGAGAAATAATAAAAGGAAACTTTGTAATTTGTCTTCAATTTCAGTTAAAAAAAATCGGGAAAAATCGTATCGTGAACTGAGTATCGTGAATCGCATCGTATCGTGGGTAGAGTATATCGTTACATCCCTAGTAGGCAGCAAATCATATAATTTTGCAGATTAGATGCAGCTCATTAGTTAGCCAGGTACCGTTGACAGCATGACAGTGTTAACAGATGAGAGAGGCTTATTCGATATGGTGAAAAAAATTAACAAAAACAGATGGAGGATGAAGAGAGGAAGACCAAATATGCACCGGAAGAACCTGCCAAAAAATGAGTTGCAAATGGCTTTTGCAAACAACGACATTACGTACTCAGTAACAATCCACATATGCAGAGACACAATTCCTCTATAGCCAGTCGAGAGAGAAGCTTTCAGATCAAAAAATAAAACAGTGGATTCCAGGTATGTCTTATGGGCCTAAAATACTTTCAGGTCAGTTGCTAAACCAACGTTATAAGCGAACTGGAAGCGGAGATATATAAAGTCGTCCACTTTTCTATTTTGTTGCTAAGCTTATATATGTCTTTCTATAGGAGCCACTATTGGCAGCTAATCTCTGTGACCTCTGCCTGTGCATTTAACATTTAATAAACCTAAGAATCTCTAAAAATACATCACTGTCTGAAGAAAATCTGCCGCCTCTGCTAGCTCCCCCACATCATCTAAATGCCCAGTCCTTGCTAACAGACCAAGAGCTTGTAGCTTAAATGATAACTCACTGTCACTGCTGTTTTGACTTTGTTTTTTCAAAGTGCACGTTTGGACACGACAAATCAGAATTCATATCTGTTTTTTATTAATTTCTAACAATAAGCTACAAAGAAAAAAATATGACAAGCAAAGTATTTTCTACAATCAGAATTTAGCAGTTCAACAGAATTTATCTGTTATATCAGGTTTCTTTTCTTTCTTTAATTAAATATACGCCATTAACTCCAAACACTTTTGACTTATTAACGCTGGAATTTCATGCTGGAACAGATAATTACCCTCCCCAAACTGCTACCACAAAGATTCAAGCATATCTCACTTGCTTTACTTGATTGTAAACATCTCTGCGCAATGGGTGTGGGTCATTTCAGATTTATTTATAGCCAATCAATAGCACAGATGAGATCCAGGTTGACGTAACCGACCTGTACATCACCCAAGTGCCGCATGTCTCATATATTATATGTGTATATTTGGCCATGGATTCTCAGTCTTAGTATTTACAGCTTGTGTGTTGGCGCACTTGCATTTCTCTGAAAACGTGATGCTGGGCTGCTTGGTCCAGTCTGGTGTGGTTTTCTGCTGCAGTGCGATGCCAGCATTCTGTATCTTTCTGGGAACTCACTATGGTGTTGCAGCCCTGGAAGGCGGCATGACGTCCCTTTTCCGGAGTGGACCCCATTTGTAAATGCAGGTTATGTGTGGGTGGGCCAGTTTGTGGCTGGCCGGAGCAGCCTATTGCGACATCCAGTTCTCGGTTCTGCGCTATCCCTGTTCTATCCACTTTCTCAGTTGAGGGCTGCTGATTTCCCCGTTTATTAGTGTATTTTTGCCACAGTTTTGTTCTATCTTTAATTAAAGATTTGAACTTGGGTTCTCATTCCATTCTATAACGTGGCCTGGACACGTCCCACTACAGAAGCACGAGGCAAATCCACACAACCTGCAAGCTCTGGGGCAATCTGCTCTCCCCGAGGTTCCATCATGAGGCGTTCTAAGAACCACCTTACTTGTTGTACATTACCCATTGCTCACAGATGTATACAATCAAGTAGGGATGTCCCGATCACGTTTTTTTGTTCCCGATCCCGATCAAACCGATACTTGTATTTTCTAGATATTGTCTAGATAAGAACTAGATAATACTGTTCACACAGTGCACACTTCAAGTACATTACAGTTATTCAAATTAATCCAATGTATATGTTTAACAACTGAATAGCTCTGCAGTGCTGTAGGAAAAAAATTGCCTGCATCCAAGCTATTGCTTAATGTTCTTTTATTTTTACAAAATAAAAGTAAACAAACTTAGTGCAGCATTGTAGTAGTAAAACTAGAACACTCAAAATAAAGTGAAGATTCTTTTTGAGGAAAATCAGCATCTCTGCCGTGTTAGCGGACAGCCGGTTCCTCTTCTCTTTATATAATAATAAACTCGCTGTATTCGACTGAGTGTTTATTTTTTAGGTGCCGTATCAAATCGGTAGTAATTGTAGATAGTTTGGTTAAATGATATCTGGTTTGTTTCTTATGAGCCACCGTACTTGTATGCGTGCTGTAACTGTAACGAACTTTTCTGTGGTTGTATTGTGACAATGGTTTGATGGACGTTTCTACACGAAGTGAGTGTGTTTTGACCCTTTGGGGCTTCCATAGTGCATGGAATAGCGTGCTTGTGTTAAATGCTCCCGACAATTTGTGAATATACCGTGTATTTATTTCTTTATTAAGCGAGTGCATCACTACGACGCTCGGTTACATAACTAAGCCAATCAGAGTGCTTGATACTGAGATGTTGTTCAGTCTTGTAACACGTAAACTCATAAAAGCTGTATGTTATGGTCCTGAAGTTTTCATACTCGGATTAAATGACTCACACGCCATATAAATAGTAAAATTCTACAGTAATGAACGCAGCTATGCTCTTACCGCCTCGTGAAACGCTCGCATTGCAGACATTACACTTCACTGTTGGACTCTCCGTTTACGACACCTGCTTGACCGCTGACGTAAACAAAGGATCGGCTTAGGATCGGGCTTAGTAAAGCCGATACCGATCAGTTAAAAAATGCCTTGATCGGGCCCGATTCCGATCTTTGAGATCGGATCGGGACATCCCTACAATCGAGTAAAGCAAGTAAGATATGCTTTTAACTTGTGGAAGCAGTTTGGGGAGGGGGCATATTCTGTTCCAGCATGTGCAAAACAGGGCATATTCTTGGCCATGAGTGTTCATTGTGGTTATAACTGATACCCCACTCATACCTTTGATTTCCACACAGAATGTAACTACCATGTCCACAAATGCTGCATTAATCTCTAAGACAAGCATGATTAATCTATCACTGTCATTTAGTAGGGTGATACAGGCATTCATATGACAGCCAAGCAGATTTCACATTCAAGCTATTTATTTTTATCCTGCCCATTCTCCGTCTCGCTGTTTCTCTCTCTCTCTCTCTGCATCTCTTAATTATGTCACTTTAGCTTTTCCCTCCGCTGAAAGCAGGCTACAGAATGAAAGCGGTATTGATGGTTCCCACAGTTACCAGGTATCCTACAGTTTCATGATATGAAAAGGTATTAGTTGTAGAAATGTGGTTTTCTGCAAGCTGTGCAATTCAGGCTGTCAGTTTCAGTACGACTCTGTACTGTGCTAATATTAAACTCTAACAGCAGCCTAGCTAGCGTGCTTTACTTAGGAAGAACAAATTCGTTTTGTTATGTGTGATAGGGTTTTATTTTTGTACAGGTGTGACAGCACCGCTATTCTTTAATGAGTGCTTCAAATTACTTACAGTGCCTTGGAGTTGGAGGAAACAAACACTCAACCACTATAATTGGTATATCTGGTATATCTCTGTTAAAATAAACCTTCCATAAAAATGATAGACTGTTCAAGTCTTTGTAAGGGGGTAAACGTACAAAATGGACAGTGAGTAGAGAAATATATATATATATACTGTATATATATATATATTTCTCTACTCACTGTCCATTTTATCAGCTCCACTTACCATATAGAAGCACTTTGTAGTTCTACAATTACTGACTGTAGTCTGTTTAACCTGCTTTCACCCTGTTCTTCAATGGTCAGGACCACCACAGAGCAGGTATTATTTAGGTGGTGGATGATTCTCAGCACTGCAGTGACACTGACATGGTGGTGGTGTGTTAGTGTGTGTTGTGCTAGTATAAGTGGATCAGACACAGCAGCGCTGCTGGACACTCTATTAGACACTCCTACCTAGTTGGTCCACCTTGTAGATGTACATTGCTCATCTATTGCTGCTGTTTGAGTTGGTCCTCTAACAGACCTTCATCAGTGGTCACAGGACGCTGCCCACTGGGCGCTGTTGGCTGGATATTTTTGGTTGGTGGACTATTCTCAGTCCAGCAGTGACAGTGAGGTGTTTAAAAACTCCATCAGCACTGACGTGTCTGATCTATTCATACCAGCACAACACACACTAACACACCACCACCATGTCAGTGTCACTGCAGTGCTGAGAATGACCCACCACCTAAATAATACCTGCTCTGTGGTGGTCCTGGGAGAGTCCTGACTATTGAATAACAGCATGAAATGGGGCTAACAAAGCATGCAGAGAAACAGATGGACTACAGTCAGTAATTGTAGAACTACAAAGTTAGGTAGAACTACACAGAAAGGATTAGATTGGATCGTTGTATGATGCTTTGGTGTGCATTTTTACATTACTGAGATTCGTTTCTACCCAGTGACCACCTTCTACATTTTCTGTATAATTTAAGCCATATTAAACCAGCAGAAGTCAGCAAACTCACGCTAGCAGGTATCCACAGCTAAATCGAGTACGTGCTATAGCCGCTAGCGTCCTCCCTATTGAAGTGGGTTACATAATAAAGCCATGAGGCTGGGTATGGCCAGCTTGTGAATGTTCTTACCATACTTGAGTGACTTTATTGAATCCGAGTGTTCATATAAGTGTTCACATACAGCAGTGGTACTTAACCTGCAGCTCTTTATCGAGTATGTTGCACTTGTAAGTGTTCAAAGCCATAATTTACCTCAAAAATAGGTTAATGTTATTTTAATAGTGTTCTTTTATACCCAACTGCTCTCACACTTTGCATTTATTCATTCATTGTCTGTTTTATCGCTTTATTCTGGTTATGGTCATGGTGGGTCTGATTACATTTGCATTTTTGGCATTTAGAGAAGATGCTTTTATCCAAAATGACTTATCAGCCATAACATTAAAACCACCTCCTTGTTTCTACACACATTGTTCATTTTATTAGCTTCACTTACCATATAGAAGCACTTTGTAGTTCTACAAGTACTGACTGTATTCAATATGTTTGTTAGCCCCCTTTCATGCTGTTCTTCAATGGTCAGGACTCTCCCAGGACCACTACAGAGCAGGTATTATTTGGGTGGTGGATCATTCTCAGCACTGCAGTGGCACTGACATGGTGGTGGTGTGTTAGTGTGTGTTGTGCTGGTATGAGTGAATCAAACACAGCAATGCTGATGAAGTTTTTAAACATCTCACTGTCACTGCTGGACTGAGAATAGTCCACAAACCAAAAATATCCAGCCAACAGCGCCTCGTGGGCAGTGTCCTGTGACCACTGATTAAGGTCTCTTAGATGACCAACTCAAAGAGCAGCAATAGATGAACGATCGTCTCTGACTTTACATCTACAAGGTGGACCAACTAGGTAGGAGTGTCTAATAGAGTGGACAGTGAGTGGACACGGTGTTTAAAATCCACTGATACCAGCACAACACACACTAACACACCACCACCATGTCAGTGTCACTGCAGTGCTGAGAATGATCCACCACCTAAATAATACCTGCTCTGTGGTGGTCCTGTGGGGGTCCTGACTATTGAAGAACAGCATGAAAGGGGGCTAACAAAGCATGCAGAGAAACAGATGGACTACAGTCAGTAATTGTAGAACTACAAATTGCTTCTATGTGGTAAGTGGAGCTGATAAAAAGGACATTATGTGTAGAAACATGGAGGTGGTTTTAATGTTATGGTTGATCGGTGTATATTTAGTAATAACGGGCCAGTACACCAGTATTATTTATTAGGATCTTAACGTCATGTTTTACACACTTTGGCTACATTCTTGACAGGACAGATTCAACAGTTCAAGTTCGCCTCATTTGCATGTCTTTGGACTGTGGGAGAAAACCGGCGCGCCCGGAGGAAACCCACACAGACACGGGGAGGACGTACAAACTCCACACAGAGATGACCTGGACCGCTCCACCTGGGGATCAAACCCAGGACCTTCTTGCTGTGAGGCCACAGTGAGCCACCGTGCTGCCCACCCAAGTATTAAGGTACAAGTCAAGTGTTTTAACCTCATCAGTTGTGCAGGTGGTTCATTTTCCCCCCTGGGAAACATTGGGCACAAGGCAGGATTACCCTAGCCAGGGTGCCAATCTATAGCAGGGCTTCGGTCATGAGTGTGTCCACAGGGTTTTTTTCCCAGGTAAAACCATGCAGAGAGTGGATTGGCAGGATCAAACCACCCTTAAGTATATGGACGTGGGTAAAAGAACAGTTAAGCGTATAGTGCATTGTGATGGACTGGCATCCTGTCTGTGGCTTATTCTTTTGCTTACAGCCAGTGTTTCTCAGAGGCACAGGACCAACTGGAGGAAGGATTAAATGATTACTAAGGATGATTTTGCCCAATCCTGTGTGCAGGAGATTTAAATGAGCAACTGCTCTTTATGTAGTGCAGTGAAGTGGAAGTAAAATGTCGTTATGAGCACTACTGTGTAATGCTGTACATTCTGAAGTTATTGTGGCTCTGTTGAAATGCCCGAGCATAAATGCCTAAGTCATTTGCTTTAATTGCTTGTATTGAATTTATAAGGGTAGATCTATTATTAGGAAGAAATAATATGAAGACAAATATGGTCTTCAGACACACTAGCTCTTTGGGTGATTTATTATATTGTGGATTTAATTTAGAATAGATATAATTGTCGATTTTTATCCATCAATTTACGCTTAAACCCCCATGATGACGAATTCATCGAATATAAAAAATAAATATCGCCGCTCAGGTGGCGCAGCGGTAAAGTACACTAGCGCACCATAGTTGGAGTTTCGAATACATCGTATCGAATCTCGGCTCTGCCTTTCCGACTGGGCTGGGCGGCACCATGAACAACGATTGGCTGTTGTTCAGGGTTAGGGGTAGAAAGTCGGCTCATTGGTCCTCATAACTGGTGCGACTGCGGCCCCTGCTGGCTGACTGATGGCGCCTGCACAGGGCTGAGGAATAATGCTGATGGGGGTGTGGCCCTCCATACACAGGGCCCGTCGATGTATGAACTCGACTCGTGCGGGGGAAAAAAATGCAGTCTGTACTGACTGTACGTTCCGGAGGGGGTGTATGTCAGTTGAGAGGCGTCCTCAGTCAGCGGTGAAGGGTCGAATCAGTATAGAGGACGCAGTCAGGGTAATTAGACACGACTAGATTAGGGAAAAAATAAAAATAAAATAAATAAATAAATCTTATTTATTAAAGTATTAAAACCCTTTATTCAAGACTGTACACGGGATCTTCAAAATGTTTCCGCACTTTATGTTTTCATTGGTAACAGTAAGAATGGGAGGAGTAATAATTGGTCATGTCTGAGAGACTTAGAGATGCTTATAGTCTGGATTTAGCACCATTTGATTTCCACCTTTTTGGACCCCTTAAAGAAGCTATTTTTCCCCAACCTTTCCCCCCCAATTTTCTCCCCTTATCTAGTCTGATTGCGTTCTCCACTGATTCAACCCTCCACTGCTGACTGAGGACGCTTCTCAACTGACACACGCCCCCTCCAACACGTGTGCAGTAGCCAACTACATATTTTCACCTGCACGAGGCGAGTTCATATGCGGATCAGCTTTGTGTACGGAGGGACACACCCTGATCAACGCATTATCCCTCGTCTCTATGCAGGCGCCATCAACCAGCCAGCAGAGGTCGTAATTGCACCAGTCACGAGGACCCATGATCCGGGTTGTTCCTGACCCAATCTTGTTCATGCAGCTGCCCAGCCCACCCGGTTGGCAGAGCTGAGTGTGCTAGCGTGTTTTACCACTGCGCCACGTGAGCGGCGATCACCATCAGGTTGAAAGGTGAACTCTCACCTCAGGCAGAGTTTGTGTTTTCTTCAAGGATATTATTATTTTTGGCAGTTCTTATGTCTGACCAGTCTCCCTGCGCCTGCTGCTGAGAAGCACCCTCATAGAATGATGCCACCACCACCATGCTTCACTGTAGCGATGGTATAGAATAGAAAAGAAGAACGCCTTCATTTGTCATATATACATATACAGACGTACAGTACGACGAGATTCTTTCTTCAGGTATCTCAGCTTGTTTGGAAGTTGGGGTCAGAGCGCAGGGTCAGCCATCGTACAGCCCACCGGAGCAGACAGGGTTAAGGGCCTTGCTCAAGAGCCCAACAGTGGCTGCATGGCAGAGCTGGGATTCGAACTCTCAACCCACTAGGCTACTACAAGCCGTTTATCTAACTCTACTGCTGTATTCGTATTACCATTCTGTCATAAAGGTCTGATTTATAGAGGGCTACAGAGATGGTCGTCCATCCAACAGGTTTTCCAATCTCCGCATAGGATTTTGAAGCTCTTGGGTACCTCCCTAACCAAAGCCATTCTTACCCGGATGTCCAAATTTAAGAGGCACAAGATTGTGCCAAACGTCTTCCATTTCAAGATTATTAAGAGCCACTGTGGTCCAGAAACAGTTAAAGCTTTAAATATTGATTTATATCTTGTACAATTTGATCTCAGAGATCCACAGACGGTTCCTTGAATTTAAAGACGACGGGCTACGCCTTTCCAAACTAAGCCCAATCGATTCAAACCGCAACAGGTGGTCTTTCAACAAGGCGTCTTAATACTTTCGGAACCCGCTGTACACACCAGGGCTAAAACAGTCGAAGCTGCATGTGTATCTGTGCTTAGGATAGTCTGATTCTTAGCATGGTAAGTATGGCATTTGTATTCAATCCATCATCTTTGGAGAGATAAAAAGATGGCAGTGTGTTTAAATTCAAATTGAACAACCTCTGTCTTTTTTTGTGCCTTCATCTCAGCCTGCCTCCTCCTCTCCCTCCCTCGCTCTCTCGTCTGTTATAGTCCATATCTGAACGTGCTTTGAATGAGAAACAAGCCGACTGATTGAGTCGCAATTTTTCTCTGCCGCTCTCATGCAAGCCCTTCTGTTTCATCATGCCTATTTTTCAGTCTTTTTTGTTTGCCTCTCTCACTTCTGCCTCTGTTCTCTTTCTCTCGATCTTTCCTTCTCATTTTGTCTCCTGCTCTGTCTTTATCTGTCCGTTCTTATTTGCTCTCGCATATACAGACTTCAAATCTAGTTCTAGCCACAGAAAAGCAATCCAACGATGTCCGTGCTTCCGTCGGCCGGACATAAAGCTGTAATTAAATTGCAAGAACATCGGGGTATCAATCAGCATCATCCACAACTCTGTCCTTATATGTCTGTATATATACACCGATCAGCCATAACATTAAAACCACCTCCTTGTTCCTACACTCATTTTATCAGCTCCACTTACCATATAGAAGCACTTTGTAGTCCATCTGTTTCTCTGCATGCTTTGTTAGCCCCCTTTCATGCTGTTCTTCAATGGTCAGGACCCCCACAGAGCAGGTATTATTTAGGTGGTGGATCATTCTCAGCACTGCAGTGACACTGACATGGTGGTGGTGTGTTAGTGTGTGTTGTGCTAGTATGAGTAGATCAGACACAGCAGCGCTGCTGGAGTTTTTAAATACCTCATTGTCACTGCTGGACTGAGAATAGTCCACCAACCAAAAATATCCAGCCAACAGTGCCCCGTGGGCAGCGTCCTATGACCACTGATAAAGGTCTAGAAGATGACCGACTCAACCAGCAGCAATAGATAAGCGATCGTCTCTGACTTTACATCTACAAGGTGGACCATCTAGGAAGGAGTGTCTAATAGAGTGGACAGTGAGTGGACACGGTATTTAAAAACTCCAGCAGCGTTGCTGTGTCTGATCCACTCATACTAGCACAACACACACTAACACACCACCACCATGTCAGTGCTGAGAATGATCCACCACCTAAATAATACCTGCTCTGTGAACTACTGCAACTCCCTCCTGGCAGGTGCTCCCATGTCCACTATTAAACCCTTGCAGCTCATTCAAAATGCAGCTGCCCGTCTGGTTTTTAACCAGCCCAAACACTGCCACATCACCCCACTGCTGCCACATCGCCCCACTGCTGCGTTCTCTTCACTGGCTTCCTGTAGCTGCACGCATTCAGTTTAAAACACTGATGCTCGCCTACAAAGCCAAAAATGGACCAGCCCCAAGCTGCCTTCGTGGTCTAATCAAACCCCGCTCTGTACCACGCAACCTCCGAGGCTCTAGTCTCGCTCGACTTGAGCCTCCACCCAGGACTAAAGGAAGACAAGCATCAAGGCTCTTCTCTGTTCTAGCACCCAAGTGGTGGAATGAACTTTCTCTGTCCGTCCGAACATCTGAGTCTCTTGCTGTCTTTAAAAAACGATTAAAAACCTTCATCACCTTTTTACTAAGCACTTAAGCTGACTGAAATTTTTTTCCATTTCTCCAAAAAAAAAAAAAAAAAAAATACACTTTGGTTCTAACAGGTTTCAGCAGATTTGTGTTCTTCGACTGTTGTTTACTTAAACTTGAGAAATGATATGTTCACTATGGAAGCACTTCTGTAAGTCGCTCTGGATAAGAGTGTCTGCTAAATGCAGAAAATGTAAATGTAAATGGTGGTCCTGTGGGGGTCCTGACCATCGAAGAACAAGGTAATAGCAGGCTAAAAAAAGTATGTAGAGAAACAGACGGACTACAAAGTGCTTCTATATGGTAAGTGGAGCTGATAAAATGGACAGTGAGTGTAGAAACAAGGAGGTGGTTTTAATGTTATGGCTGATCGGTGTATGTGTATATATCCTGTTTGTTTCTAAGCACAATGTATTCGTTGTATTGATGTTTTTCCTCATAATGGAGGTTAAATGTTTTGTTTACATTAGATGCTGCATTCTTCTGTGAAATCTGACTGCTCATCTCCACTCTCATTAATGTTACCAGAGGAAGAAATGCATTTAGAAATACAGGTCCATATTTAGAAGTTGCACAAGGGGATACAGTTTCAGCTAAGCTTCGGCATCTCTTCTATTTGCCCCCTTTAGAACTGCCCTGTCAAGAACGGAAGAAAAATGTGAATTATTTGCTCCTTTAAATGTATTCTAAAAGTATTCTGAATACATTAATCTTTTCAAGCGTTTTATTCTTTCTGGTGGTGTTATGGAAGGTCAAATAGTTAAATAGTATCGTTCTTATTCTGGCAGATGCAATTCTCTGTTGTTTTAAAATGTAATAAGGAATTTTATAGTTGAACTTGAAGTGAAAACTTCATCATGAATAGGCATTCAGTCATCATAAAGTCAATCAAAACATTCAAAACCTTAGATGTACAAATCAAACAGTAGCTCTTTTCCATAATGTATATCAAAATCGCCGGGTACGTGCCCCCAAAAATGAGACATTTATGGCATTTAGCAAGTGACTGGACCAGAATCTGAGTAGCTTCCATGGAGAGAAATGGTCGAATCTTCCTGATGTTGTAGATTATGTTAATGGAAAACATTAGGAATGTTTATGAATGTGCTTTTCATAATGCTTTGATAATTATGGTTAGTAAATGCTCTATTAAAGATTAATAAATTAAAATGAACTTATTTTAAACTATCCCCTATGTCTCATATGCAGCATTAATTATGTATACATCGGCTTCATAAAGCATTTAAAGCCCAGTGATTATTTCTCATTTTTCTGTAGTGCAAAGCCAAATACACACTTCTACAATTACTGACTGTAGTCCATCTGTTTCTCTGCATGCTTTGTTAGCCTCCTTTCATGCTGTTCTTCAATGGTCAGGACTCTCCCAGGACCACTACAGAGCAGGTATTATTTAGGTGGTGGGTCATTCTCAGACCTGCAGTGACACTGACATGGTGGTGGTGTGTTAGTGTGTGTTGTGCTGGTATGAGTGGATCAGACACAGCAGCGCTGCTGGAGTTTTTAAATACCGTGTCCACTCACTGTCTATTAGACACTCCTACCTAGTTGGTCCACCTTGTAGATGTAAAGTCAGAGACGATCGCTCATCTATTGCTGCTGCTTGAGTTGGTCATCTTCTAGACCTTCATCAGTGGTCACAGGACGCTGCCCACGGGGCGCTGTTGGCTGGATATTTTTGGTTGGTGGACTATTCTCAGTTCAGCAGTGACAGTGCTGTGTCTGAAATACCAGCACCATGTCAGTGTCACTGCAGTGCTGAGAATGATCCACCACTTAAATAATACCTATTCTGTGGTGGTCCTGACCAAAGAACAGGGTGAAAGCAGGCTAACAGAGCATGCAGAGAAACAGATGGACTACAGTCAGTAATTGTAGAACTACAAACTGCTTCAATATGGTAAGTGAAGCTGATAAAATGGACAATGTGTGTGGTTTTAATGTTATGGCTGATCGGTGTTTTTAAATGGTAGCTATTTTTTCATTCTGGTAGACGTAATACTCTGTAATGTTACAGTAAAGAAAGAATTTTTAATGTGAACATGATTAAAAAATAGTAAAATTTAATTAAAACCTTCACAATATAGTCATCCAAACCTCATAAAATACTTTCTATATATAATAACATGGATGCACAAGTTCAGTACGTTGTAGTATTGTCCGACCAGGGCTAGTCTGAAATGCTGGATGGTATCTGAAATGATTTATGAAGTTTTGCACCACAATCTCACAGAGAAACTCACAACACAATAAAAATGCTGGTCTGCGGAATTACTTCAGAATTGATGCAGCGTGAACTTCGCAGTGCAATATTTGCCGGCGCCATCAAGCAGCCCAAAGTCATTATTTTTCCTATTTAGCATATCATTAGCAGAAAAAATTCAACAATCAAGCCGTCTTTGCTAGAGAATACTTTAAGCAGCTTTTCAAAACACTGTAATATTAGCACTCTGCTACAAATGTACAACCCCAAATCAGAAAAAGTTGGGACAGCATGGAAAATGCAAATAATAAAAAACACAGAGTTCCTTACATTTACTTTGACTTTTATTTGATTGCAGACAGGATGAACCTAAGATATTTCATGTTTATCTGCTCAACTTCATTTCATTTAATAATAAAAATTCATTCTTGCATTTCAGGCCTGCAACACATTCCAAAAAAAGTTGGAACAGTAAAGCATTTACCACTTTTTGATGTTGCCATTCCTTTTCACCACACTTAAAAGACGTTTTGGCACAGAGGAGACCAAGTGATATAGTGTTTCAGCTTTTATTTTTTCTCAAAATTCTCCACACATTCTCTATTGGGGACAAGTCAGGACTGCAGGCAGGCCAGTCCAGTACCTGTACCCTCTTCTTCCTGCAGCCATGCCTTTGTAATGTGTGCAGCATGTGGTTTTGCATTGTCTTGTTGAAAAATGCATGAACGTCCCTGGAAAAGATGACGTCTTGAAGGCAGCACATGTTGCTCTAAGATCTCTGTACTTTTCTGCATTAATGCTGCATCACAGAAGTGTAAATGACCTTTGCCAAGGGCACTGACACACCCCCATACCATGACAGACGCTGGCTTTTGGACTTGTTCCTGATAACAGTCTGGATGGTCCTTTTCGTCTTTGGTCCTAATTCATCTGACCACAATACACATTTCCACTGTGTGATGGTCCATCCTAGATGCCTCCGAGCCCAGAGAAGTCGACGCCGCTTCTGGACATGGTTAACATAAGGCTTCTTTTTTGCACAGTGAAGTTTTAAGTGGTATTTGTGCATGTAACTCTGTATTGTAGTGCTTAACAAAGGTTTGCCAAAGTAATCCCTCACCCATGTGGTTATATCAGCTATTGTTGAGTGGCGGTTCTTGGTGCAGTGCCGTCTGAGGGATCGAAGATCACAGCGTTCAGCTTAAGCTTGTGCCCTTGGTCTTTACACACTGAAATTCCTCCTGATTCATTGAATGGTTTAATGATATTATGTACTGTAGAGGGAGAAATATGCAAATCCCTTCCAATCTTTCTTTTAGGTTCATTATTTTTTTAACATTTTAATCATTTTCTCACACATTTGTTGACTAACTGGAGATCCTCTGATCATCTTTGCTCATCAAAGACTCAGCCTTTCCTGGATGCTGCTTTTGTACCAAACCATGATTACAATCACCTGTTTAAAATCACATCATTATTTAGTTTTTTCACCTCATTACTAGGCCTAAATTGCCCCCGTCACAACTTTTTTTGGAATGTGTTGCAGGCCTGAAATGCAGGAATGGAGGTATATTAACAAATGAAATGAAGTTGAGCAGATAAAACATGAAATATCTTGGGTTCAAACTGTCTGCAATCAAATAAAAGTCAAAGTAAATGTAAGGAACACTATGTTTTTATTTGATTTGCATTTCCCATACTGTCCCAACTTTTTCTGATCTGGGGTTGAGAAAAGAAATTCTGCAAGAAATAAACAACAGCCAATCATTGTTCATGTAGCCGCCCAGCCCAGCCGGATGGCAGAGCTGAGTTTCGAACTGACGAGTTCGAAATGTCAGCTCTGGTGTTCTAGCGTGTTTTACCGCCACCTGAGCGGCTATATGGAGCTTTGAACAAGCCGGGATGCCCCTGCGTCAGAGCGATAAGGTCGGCGCTGGACAGCCGTCGTTCAGGAACATGGAGCGCCACTTCGAAACATCACTTTCAACGTTGCATGCAATGCAATCGATTACACATACATCAAGGTATGTGGCTTTTTTTTTTTTGGTTCAGATTGCTTCATCCTAACAGGAGTTACAACAGCTTATTCAGGGCCTCTTTGGGTGAATCTCCCTGTATTAATATTGGACAGTAATGCTGGATAAAGTGTAAATCTTTGAATAAAGACATAAAACGAAGGGAATTACCTTTGGCTGGAATGCGGCCTTCCTCCTGGTACAAACAGAAGCCTTAGATTCCACTTCCACTCACCGCCTTAATGATTGCTATGTGAATTACAGTGGAAGTGTTCTCCCCATAGGCTCAAAAGTCTGAAATCAGTGCATTTATTCCAAGAGAAGATCAGAAACATGTGATTTCACCAGGTAAACACCATAGCACAGAGCGGTCATGAGAGATCATACATGTCTCATTCATTATACCATCAAAATCCATCAGGTGATCAAAGCACCTTTGATCTTCCCCATACAGCAGACGTGTGATATCCGAAACCCACACGGATACTTTGTGTCACTGGCAATCTCGCCGCATCGTTGATGAAACGCTCGTTGCTTTTCCGCTCATCATGCTCGATGTCGTCCTGCCATCCCTGCCGGGTCGTAGCTTTGCTTTATGCTGACGTTTGTTTTCGCTTCGGGCAGAGACGACGCTCTCGGACGTCGCTGGAAATTCAATTGAGGTCCCCTGTGCTTCCTAGCGATGGTCTGAGAGAAGAGAAGACCATTGATTTTTGTTCAGTTCAGCAGGGTCCTCGTTCTGCAAAGAAAACAAATGGAAGTATTTATTGGTGATAAAGTTATCGTGGGTAATAAATAAGCAGGTCATGGGATATACGATAAATACACAATAAAACTAGAGGCAGTTTTTATCGTAGGCACTTTTTACCTTGTATAGAAATACAGTAGACCCTTGACTTATGAGTTTAATTGGTTCCGAAGGGCTGTTATTAAGTCAAAATGTTCATTAGTTAAACCTATTTTTCCCATAAGAAATCATGTATATATTAATTAATCCGTGCCAGACCTCTCAAACCACCCCCTTACCTAACCTTTCTAATGTCTTAAATGTTCTTTTTTGTTATAAATACAAGTATATTCTCCCTTATATTATATATATATTCTGCGTAGTTCGTAATCCGAAATTTGTTCGTACGGTAAGTTGAAAAAGATCATTTGTAACCCAAAATGTTTGTATGGTAAACCGTTCGTAAACCAAGGGTCCACTGTAAAGTAAAAGGGTAATTTTGGAATTATACTCTTAAATTTTGAAGATCGCGCTTTTTTTTATCACAATTTAGACATTCAACTTTCTAACAGCCAACTTTCTGCAGAGTCAATCACTACAGACCTCCAAACTTCATGTGGCCTTCAGATTAGCTCAAGAACAGAGCGTAGAGAGCTTCATGGAATGGGTTTTCATGGCCGAGCAGCTGCATCCAAGCATCCTTACATCACCAAGCGCAATGCAAAGCGTCGGATGCAGTGGTGTAAAGCACGCCACCACTGGACTCTTTCATGACCGGACTTATTTATCATTTATAAAGCGTTTTTTATTGTGTTTAAACGGTGTTTTAGATGTGGCAGTAGTAGATGATTTTTATTGTGTTTAAACTGTGTTTTAGATGTGGCAGTAGTAGATGATTTTTATTGTGTTTAAACTGTGTTTTAGATGTGGCAGTAGTAGATGATTTTTTTAAAATGTAGATCAGTGTGTTTTCATTTCTGAATGGCTGTTGCGGATGAGTTGTAGATCAGTGGCACATGTTAATGATGTCATCAAGATGCATTCATTTACAATGAATGTATTATTTTTGTAAAGCTGTAAACATTTACACAGCAAACACGTCGTCTTGGGTCATTTAAATTATGGATGACTGAATTACATGCTTACATCTTCACATAAAATATGTATTCAGTGTAATACATTCCATTGCTCTGAACATCTGAAATATCATTCATCAACACACACACACACAGATTCTAATTATGAGAGGGGAAGAGGGGTCCTTGCTTTAAATTGTGTATTGATGTAGCTACACCGAGGCACAAACCAAAGTTTCAGACTAATACCAAATTAAAATACAACCCCAAATCAGAAAAAGTTGGGACAGTATGGAAAATGCAAATAAAATAAAAACACAGAGAATTTTGAAACGAAAACTGCGACCACGTACTGTTGCACATCTTAAGACGTGTTTGCAGGAAGAATGGTACAAAATAAAAGCTGAAACACTAAATCACTTGGTCTCCTCGGTGCCAAAACGTCTTTTAAGTGTGGTGAAAAGGAATAGCAACATTACAAAGTGCTAAATGCTTTACTGTCCCAACTTTTTTTGGAATGTGTTGCAGGTCTGAAATGTAGGAATGAAGGTTTATTAATAAATAAAATGGAGTTAAGCAGATAAAACATGAAATATCTCAGGTTCATCCTGTCTGCAATTAAATAAAAGTCAAAGTAAATGTAAGGAACACTGCATTTTTATTTTATTTGCATTTTCCATACCGTCCCAACATTTTCTGATTTGGGGTTGTAATAATAATAATAATAAATAATAATAATAATAATAACAATAATAATAATACATAATAATAAATAATAATAATAATAATATTAAAAATAATAATAATAATACATAATAATAATAAATAATAATAATAATTAATAATAATAATAATAATAATAATAATAATAATAATAATAAATTATTAGTTATTATATGAACATTTGGTCATATTTTTCTTATTATACTATATATGTACATACTATATACTGTACATGGGTCACATACAATTATATAAATTATATGAATAGAGGTTGAAGGAGCCGATAGCCAAGATAAGAAAATTGCCCCATCAGCAGGTCCCGCCAGCTGGCATGACAGATTGTCCCTGAAATGTATCCGGCTGTAGCTGGACAAATGAAGCCCATCTCCTGATTCAATATTACAAAATCAGCCCAGATATGAGACACACCTACTGAAGACATGAGACAGGGCCACTGTGGAAGTACACTATACACGTTATATGGTGTCAGACCAACCTTGACCCTGACCAATGCTGAATGTTTATTCATTTTAACATTATGTTTTACACACTGTGGTTACATTCATGTCAGGACAGGTAGTTACTGGTTACACAAGATTCATCAGTTCACAAGTTTAATGTTAAACACAGTCATGGACAATTTAGTGTCTTCAATTCACCTCACCTGCATGTTTTTGTTCTGTAGGAAGGAACCGGAGCTCCAGGAGGAAACCCACACAAACACGGGGAGAACATGCAAACTCCACACAGAAAGGACCCGGACCGCTTATCCTTTCCTATTTTACCTTACTGTTCCTTACTATAACTTACTGTACCTTATCTTACCTTACTTTACCTTATTCTACCTCACCTCACTTTACCTTATCCTATCCAACTTTACCTCACCTTACTTTTCACCTTACTTTACCTTATCCTATCTTACCTCACCTTATCCTATCCTACCTCACCTTCCTTTACCTTATCCTTTCCTACCTCACCGTACTTTACCTTATCCTTTCCTACCTCACCTTACTTTACCTTATCCTATCTTACCTCACATTACTTTACCTATCCTACCTTACCTTATTGTTCCTTACTTTAACTTCTTCTACCTTATCTTACCATACTTTACCTTATCCTGCCTTACCCCACCTTACTTTATCTTATCCTATCCTACCTTACCATACTTTACCTTATTCTATCCTACCTCATCTTACTTTACCTTTTTTATCCTACCTTACCTCATCTTACTTTACCTTTTTTATCCTACCTTACCTCATCTTACTTTACCTTATCCTATTCTACCTTACCTCACAATACTTTACCTTATCATATCCTACCTCACCTTACCCTATCCTACCTCACCTTACTTTACCCTATCCTACCTCATTTTACTTTAGCTTATCCAATTCTACCTCATCTTACTTTACCTAATCCGTTCCTACCTCACCGTACTTTACCTTATCCTATCCGACCTTACCTCACCTCCTTTTACCTTATTCTATCCTACCTTACATCAGCTTACTTTACCATATCCTATCCTTCCTCACCTTACCTTATACTATCCTACCTCATCTTACTTTACCTTATCCTATCTTACTTCACCTTACTTTAACTTACTGAACCTTATCCTTACCTTATTGTACCTTATCCTATTCTACTTTACCTTACTTTACCTTATCCTATCCTACCTCACCTTACTTTACCTTATCCTATTCTACCTCACCTTACTTTACATTATCTTATCCTACCTTACCTCACCTAACCTTATCCTATTCTACCTCACCTTACTTTACCTTATCCTATCCTACCTTACCACACCTAACCTTATCCTATTCTACCTCACCTTACTTTACCTTATCCTATCCTACCTTACCACACCTAACCTTATCCTATTCTACCTCACCTTACTTTACCTTAACCTGTCCTACCTCACCTTACTTTACCTTATCCTATTCTACCTCACCTTACTTTACCTTATCCTATTCTACCTCACCTTACTTTACATTATCCTATCCTACCTTACCTCACCTAACCTTATCCTATTCTACCTCACCTTACTTTACCTTAACCTGTCCTACCTCACCTTACTTTACCTTATCCTATTCTACCTCACCTTACTTTACATTATCCTATCCTACCTTACCACACCTAACCTTATCCTATTCTACCTCACCTTACTTTACCTTATCCTATCCTACCTTACCACACCTAACCTTATCCTATTCTACCTCACCTTACTTTACCTTAACCTGTCCTACCTCACCTTACTTTACCTTATCCTATTCTACCTCACCTTACTTTACATTATCCTATCCTACCTTACCTCACCTAACCTTATCCTATTCTACCTCACCTTACTTTACCTTAACCTGTCCTATCTCACCTTACTTGACCTTATCCTATTCTACCTCACCTTACTTTACATTATCCTATCCTATCTTACCTCACCTAACCTTATCCTATTCTACCTCACCTTACTTTACCTTAACCTGTCCTACCTCACCTTACTTTACCTTATCCTATTCTACCTCACCTTACTTTACATTATCCTATCCTACCTTACCTCACCTAACCTTATCCTATTCTACCTCACCTAACTGTAAGGAACACTGCATTTTTATTTTATTTGCATTTTCCATATTGTCCCAACTTTTTCTGATTTGGGGTTGTAATAATAATAAATAATAATAAGTAATAATAAATAATAATAATAAATAATAATATTATTATTAACAATAAATAATAATAATATTATTAATAATAAATAATAATAATATTATTATTAATAATAAATAATAATAATAATAATAATAATAACAATAAATAATAAATAACAATAAATAATAATAAATAAATAATAATAATAATATTAATAACAATAATAAATAATAGTAAATAGTTATTATATGAATTGGTAATATTTTTCTATATGCTATATACTTGGGTCACATAAAATTATCCCCAACTTATCTTACTCTAGCCTGCCTTACCATGGCTTGATCTGCCTTGTCTGTGGTTGAGAAGATTTTACACAATTAGCAATGATAGTGAAGATAATTGAATTTTCAGGAACAAAATTATTGAGAAGACAAATGAAAAAAGCAACCAAGCCATAGCAAACATTCATCAGTCAGTACAACTGATTTGATAATACACAAATGGAAATCGTTCCCAGACAGGCACATAATGCTAGAAGTCTCAGACAAATGCTCTCGGACCAGTACTCACAGGAGGAACAAGTTCAACAGTGACCAATAAGCAATAAACTGAATATCACTTAATACTCTTGCTTTCTACACCTTACACAAAATTCCTCTGCTACAAAGAAGCACAGAGGTGTGTCTACATCTAAATCTGCACACAAGCATTTATACTACTTAAAACCACAGTCAGATAAAACACAAAGTAGAACCCTGGCAAAAATTTAGCTTATGTTCGGAGAAATAAGGTTTGCACCAATGACATCTTTTATGTGAGGGTGCTTTGCTGTGTCAGGATCTGGGAAAATTGCCATTATTGAGGGAAGTGAAAAATTCTACTCTATATCAGAAAATTCTCGAGGAGAATTTGAGGTCGTCTGTCCGTAAGCTCAGATGAAGGTGTGACTGTGTTATGCATCAGGACAATTTTTCGAAATATAAAAGTACACATCTGGATGGGAAAAAGAATGTTTAAGAGGTCTAGTCGAACCACCACGGTATTGATTCAATATGGACCATGTGGCAGGTCGTAAAATGAGCAGTTCATGACTGACAACCTAGCAGAGGTTCTGATTTAAAGGACTGTTATCAATTAGTGTTTAGTTGCTGTCATTGCTGCTATAGAAGGTGCAACCAGCTATTAGGTAAAGTGGGCAATTACATACTGAGTTGTAAACAATGAAGGCTTGGCGGTAAAGATACTAGACTGAATAAAAGGCAGGATTCAAGCCCAATCACTGCAACTGTTGGGGTCTTGAGCCTGTCCCCTAACCCTCAGTTGCTTTAATTATATCCTATGTCAATTGTAACTTACACTGATCTGCCATAACATTAAAATCAGCTCCACCTATCACATAGAAGCACTTTGTAGTTCTCCAATTACTGACTGTAGTCCATCTGTTTCTCTACATACCTTTTTAGCCTGCTTTCACCCTGTTCTTCAATGTCAGGACCACCACAGAGCAGGTATTATTTGGGTGGTGGGTCATTCTCAGCACTGCAGTGACACTGACATGGTGGTGGTGTGTTAGTGTGTGTTGTGCTGGTATGAGTGAATCAGACACAGCATGTTTACTTACTGTCCACTCTATTAGACACTCCTACCTAGTTGGTCCACCTTGTAGTTGTAAAGTCAGAGACGATCGCTCATCTACTGCTGCTGTTTGAGTTGGTCATCTTCTAGACCTTCATCAGTGGTCACAGGACGCTGCCCACGGGTCCATCAGCATTCAGCATTGCTGTGTCTTATCCACTCATCACTGCAGTGCTGAGAATGATCCACCACTCAAATAATACCTACTCTGTAGAGGTCCTGTGGGGGTCCTGACCAAGGGCTAACAAAGCATGCAGAGAAACAGATGGACTACAGTCAGTAATTGTAGAACTACATAGTGCAGCTGATAACATGGACAGTGAGTGTAGAAACAAGAAGGTGGTTTTAATGTTATGGCTGATCGGTGAGTAGTCAACAAGGATGGCAGACGAGATCCTCAAGGAGACAGAGTAGGGATTAGTAACTGTAATGCAGCCCTTTGTTACAAAGCAATTTGTGTTGATACTAAAACACTCCTAAATGTAACACACCTTAAACTAGAACAAGCTGTGATAATTGTACAATCATCTTTTGTTGATAGTTTAGTTTAATTTTTTCGGGAATTAGTCCTTCTTATTACAAAATGAATGAACATAATCTTTCCATCAGTTCTAACCTGTTGGTTGTCCTAATAAAACACAGACGATCTTTCATTTACCATTCTTTCCCTGCAGCTATAACAGCTTATTAAAATGGTTAGAAACCAATAAAACTAATATTACATTTTTGTTTGGTGCGGTTTCATTGCTCAGGTCATTTAGGAATTATACCTCATACTTCTGTTGGGAAAAAAATAATCTATAAGGGTTGAAATACTACAGCAGGCTGCCAGCAGTTCATTATGTTCTGCTAGAGGGTCTGATGATAATCAGTCAGTAGTCGTCATAATGCAGGAGCATTTAAATCAGTTTAATCCAGGGCCCTATACAATCTTTTTTATATACACTGATCAGGCATAACATTATGACCACCTTCCTGATATTGTGTTGGTCAGCCCTCCACTAGACCCCTGAAGGTGTGCTGTGGTATCTGGCACCAAGATGTCAGCAGCAGATCCTTTAACTCCTCTAAGTTGCGAGGTGGAGCCTCCATGGTTTGGACTTGTTTGTCCAGCACATCCCACAGATGCTTGATTGGTTTAAGATCTGGGGAATTTGGAGGCCAAGTCAACACCACAAACTCGTTGTTGTGCTCCTCAAACCGTTCCTGAAGCATTTTTGTTTAGTGGCAGGAAGCATCATCCTTCTGAAAGAAGCCACAGTTATCACGGAATGCCGTTTCCATGAAAGGATGGACATGGTTTGCAGCAGTGCTTAGGTAGGTGGTACGTGTCAAAGTAACATCCACATTGATGGCAGGACCCAAGGTTTCCCAGCAGAACATTGCCCAAAGCATCACAACTTCACCATTGATGGAGAAGATGTTCATTAGGAAAGACAAGTAGCTTGGTAGAGTTGAAGGTAACAGTGGAAGAGGACAAGCAGCAACAAGATAGATAGATACAATAAAAGGGATAATACACCGATAAGTCATAACATTATGACCACCTCCTTGTTTCTCTACTCACTGTCCACTGTAAGGTAAGCTCCACTTACCTTAGAAGCACTTTGTAGTTCTACAATTACTCACTGTAGTCCATCTGTTTCTCTACATACTTTTTTTGCCTGCTTTTATGCTGTTCTTCGATGGTCAGGACCCCCACAGAGCAGGTATTATTTAGGTGGGGGATCATTCTCAGCACTGCAGTGACACTGACATGGTGATGTTGTGTTAGTGTGTGTTGTGCTGGTATGAGTGGATCAGACACAGCAGCGCTGCTGGAGTTTTTAAACACCTCACTGTCACTGCTGGACTGAGAATAGTCCACCAACCTAAAATATCCAGCCAACAGCACCCAGTGGGCAGCGTCCTGTGACCACTGATGAAGGTCTAGAAGATGACCAACTCAAACGATCGTCTCTGACTTTACATCTACAAGGTGGACCAACTAGGTAGGAGTGTTTAATAGAGTGGACAGTGAGTGGACACGGTGTTTAAAAACTCCAGCAGCGCTGCTGTGTCTGATCCACTCATACCAGCACAACACACACTAACACACCACCACCATGTCAGTGTCACTGCAGTGCTGAGAATGATCCATCACCCAAATAATACCTGCTCTGTGGGGGTCCTGACCAAAAAAACAGATGGACTACAGTCAGTAATTGTAGAAAGTGCTTCATGAATGTTATGGCTGATCAGTATGTATATATATATAAATAGAGGAATAACAACATACAGAAAACATCTTGTTTATGTTCAAACAGTAGCATCAACAGTAGCAAACAGGGCTTCAAAACTGAGATTTACGAGTGTTTAGTGACCCATGTAACTACACTGGTACAATCTAAAATATCATTAAAGGCACCACTGAGTAGAACAGGCTTATTTTTAAAAGAAAGAAAACAATAGGCTAGTTTTAATTACCGCTTAATCAGGGCTGTATACTGATACCTTTAACATTGTGTGTGTTTTTATGTGTGTGTGTGAGTGTGAGTGTAAGACAGAAGACATTACAGCATAAAGGACGTTCCGGACAAATAAATTACTGCCTTTGCCAACAGCACAAATGAAAGTAAAAAGCAGGTCGAGATGTCCTCTTTTTATTCATTCCTTTTTACTAAGAGCTGTTTTGGTTAGGGTCAGGTGCTTCCAGAAAACACTCGATGCAGGGCGGGTGGTCTAATCTGGGTTTGGTGGAATCTGTGTTTTCACAGCTTATGTGACATGCATACTGCTAAATAGCAACTACAGTTAGTCTACATATAAGACAAGTGATCTTTCGATGAAAAGGCACTTATTGTGATTACACCTTTATGTGAGTTTATTCACTACAGACAAAATACACTGATCAGCCTTAACATTAAAACCACCTCCTTGCTTCTACACTCACTGTCCATTTTATCAGCTCCACTTACCATATAGAAGCACTTTGTAAATGCAAAAGATGTGCAATTTGTATATATAGTATCTGAAACACTCATACCAGTACAACACACATTACCACTTTATTACCCATTAGTGTTACTGCAGTGCTGAGAATGGTCCAACACTCAAATAAAAATCTGGTCAATGGAGGTTATTTGGGGTTCCATTTGGATTGATCAATTGGGTTGTAATGGTGTGGCTGAAAATGCAAATGGGTAGACACAAAATGAACTTAACCCCTCCCACTCAGCCTTACAGCTAGGCAAACAGGAAGTGATGTCACACTCCTTCCAGGTTTTTGAGCGGGAAAACTGAGTATATATACTCAGCAAACAAAGACCTCTGGTTTCTCATCCTGAAACAGGACTGGAAGCTTCTCTCCAGACAAAATACCAAGTAAGTACACCATGTTTTATAAAGTAACTACATTTTACATCTTTAAGTAATACTGTTTTATTCATGTACATGTTCCACCTTAAATGCTTATACAAACTTCAGCTAACCTCATTAACAATCAGTAAATAAAGGTTATTTTTTTACAGACATGTGTTTGCATTTATTTATGTATAATTTTAAAGTCCATATTAAGTCCATATCATGATGGTCAGCTCCATTACAAGGGTACCAAGTGTAGACAGTTTGCAGAGCAATAAATAAGCTATAGTCATAAAATTACCATATATAACGTCTCTGTTATAATTTATATGCTTTCAATATGGTTCAACTTAGTGGAAACTCTTTACAGAAGACCAAGTTTTGTGTTTCAGCATGACTGTGCCTCTGTAAGTAAGGTCAATGAAGACATGGCTTGAGTTTGGTATAGACTAGAGGAACTCCAGTGACCTGCTCAATGGCCTTAAGTCAAATTTATTTGTATAGTGCTTTTTTTTTACAGTAGCCATTGTCTCAAGGACCAAACCCCTGTTCAGCAAGCCAAGGGCAACAGCGGCGAGGAAAATGTCCCTTAAAATTACATGTAGAAACCTTTAGAGGAACCAGACTCAGCAGGGACCCATTCACATAACCCTAACTCAGTTATATTCGCCCCACCCAAGTACCAAATAACATGAATTCTTTTATAAATTCACATATAACAAACGCTGTAGGGCAGTGGTAGCTCAGCAGTTAAGGTACAGGTCTGGTAATTAGAAGGTTGCTGGTTCAAGCCAGACATCTGCCAGCTTGGACCCTTGAGCAAGACCCTTAACCCTCAATTTCTTGCAAAGTATACTGTATCAATTGTAAGTCGCTTTGAATAAATGAAGATGTAAATAATTACCAATACTGGTAGCATTAACTAGTATGACCATGTTTACTGTATTTAGCAAATGCTTTTATCTGAAGCAACAGTACACAGTGCAAGCAAGTAAGAATTGAGGACCTTCCTCAGGAGCCCAACAGTGGCAACTTGGCAAAGGTGAGGCTTGAACCATTGACCTTCTGATCTCTAGTCTAGTAGCTTAACCACTAAGCTATCACTATCCTGTATATAAAAAGCATAGGACATTTAGCATAGCAGGTTTATAGCTTTTGTATTCATTTGACTTAATAAAACACACTCAAAGTAAATAAATGTAACTCAAAAGACTTAATATTACATAAAATGAATTATACGCTTTCGAACTTGTGGTAGCCGTTTTGTGGTAGCCAGGCTTCAAGGCTCCTCTCTGTAGCAGCACCAAGGTGATGGATCGAACTTTCCCTGTCTGGTCGAACAGGCAAATCTCTAGCTAAAATCTTTAGCTAAAAACTAATTATGCATGTAATAATCTTTGCTTGTTGTTGGGTGGGTAGCACTGTCCCCTCACAGCAAGAAGGTCCTGGGTTTTATTCCCAAGTTCTGGGTGATTTCTGTATGGAGTTTGCATGTTGTCCCAGTGTCTATGTGGGTTTCCTTCCACAGTCTAAATACATGCAGTCAGGGTGAATAAAGTTTGCCCTGTGATGACGTGACCTATTCCTGGTGTATCCATCTTTTCTGTCCAGGTTTTCTCACTCAGTCCAAACACATGTAACTTGGGTAAATTGGAGATACAACATTGCCCGTAATCGTGTTTGGCACTGAACTGTTTACCAAATGCTGTTCCCATTTACAAATTGAGTTTCATAAATACCTGGCTTTGTGAGTTTGGTGTGGACGTCAACCTGTCCTGACTGTAACCTCATTGAACACCTTTGGGATCAATTAGAACATTGATGGTATACCAGGCCTCCTTAATTAGTGCCAGGTCCAACATCACTGCGTGACTTCACCGAGTTGGCACATATTTCCAAAAATCTTGTAGAAAGCCTTTTCAGAATAGTTACAATTTTGAACACAAAGTGGAACCATATTTATATGACTACACATTTTACATTATTCCATAAGTTTGTAGCAATAAATATGTAAATAAATAATATTTAATAATTAAATAATAATAAATAAATTAGGTAATAATAAAAATAAGCACCTAATTATAGCATTACCTAATTGTATAACATATACTGTATATGTATGCTTATATTAAAATTAGATGTTAAGCAAGGCCTTGGTCAGATGTTCATATACTTATATGGATATGGATATACAATGTACATGTACCTTACAAGTGTGTGCAAACTTGACTTTAAATGAATATGGCTGCACATTTTACATTATTCCCTAACTTTTTTGCAATATAATTCTTAAAAAAATAATATCAAATAAATTGGGTGATAATACGTTAGGTAATAAAATAACAATATGACATAAAATAATTAATAATAATAGTAATCATGTAATTTGTATTACCTCATTATATTACCTAATTATATAACATATATATATAACATATATACAGTGTATCACGAAAGTGAGTACACCCCTCACATTTCTGCAAATATTTCATTATATCTTTTCATGGGACAACACTATAGACATGAAACTTGGATATAACTTAGAGTAGTCAGTGTACAGCTTGTATAGCAGTGTAGATTTACTGTCTTCTGAAAATAACTCAACACACAGCCATTAATGTCTAAATAGCTGGAAACATAAGTGAGTACACCCCACAGTGAACATGTCCAAATTGTGCCCAAATGTGTCGTTGTCCCTCCCTGGTGTCATGTGTCAAGGTCCCAGGTGTAAATGGGGAGCAGGGCTGTTAAATTTGGTGTTTTGGGTACAATTCTCTCATACTGGCCACTGGATATTCAACATGGCACCTCATGGCAAAGAACTCTCTGAGGATGTGAGAAATAGAATTGTTGCTCTCCACAAAGATGGCCTGGGCTATAAGAAGATTGCTAACACCCTGAAACTGAGCTACAGCATGGTGGCCAAGGTCATACAGCGGTTTTCCAGGACAGGTTCCACTCGGAACAGGCTTCGCCAGGGTCGACCAAAGAAGTTGAGTCCACGTGTTCGGCGTCATATCCAGAGGTTGGCTTTAAAAAATAGACACATGAGTGCTGCCAGCATTGCTACAGAGGTTGAAGACGTGGGAGGTCAGCCTGTCGGACCATACGCCGCACACTGCATCAACTCGGTCTGCATGGTCGTCATCCCAGAAGGAAGCTGACGCACAAGAAAGCCAGCAAACAGTTTGCTGAAGACAAGCAGTCCAAGAACATGGATTACTGGAATGCCCTGTGGTCTGACGAGACCAAGATAAACTTGTTTGGCTCAGATGGTGTCCAGCATGTGTGGCGGCACCCTGGTGAGAAGTACCAAGACAACTGTATCTTGCCTACAGTCAAGCATGGTGGTGGTAGCATCATGGTCTTGGGCTGCATGAGTGTTGCTGGCACTGGGGAGCTGCAGTTCATTGAGGGAAACATGAATTCCAACATGTACTGTGACATTCTGAAACAGAGCATGATCCCCTCCCTTCGAAAACTGGGCCTCATTGCAGTTTTCCAACAGGATAATGACCCCAAACACAACCTCCAAGATGACAACTGCCTTGCTGAGGAAGCTGAAGGTAAAGGTGATGGACTAAACAGAATTGAGCACCTGTGGCGCATCCTCAAGTGGAAGGTGGAGGAGTTTAAGGTGTCTAACATCCACCAGCTCCGTGATGTCATCATGGAGGAGTGGAAGAGGATTCCAGTAGCAACCTGTGCAGCTCTGGTGAATTCCATGCCCAGGAGGGTTAAGGCAGTGATAATAATGGTGGTCACACAAAATATTGACACTTTAGGCACAATTTGGACATGTTCACTGTGGGGTGTACTCACTTATGTTGCCAGCCATTTAGACATTAATGGCTGTGTGTTGAGTTATTTTCAGAAGACAGTAAATCTACACTGCTATACAAGTTGTACACTGACTACTCTAAGTTATATCCAAGTTTCATGTCTATAGTGTCGTCCCATGAAAAGATATAATAAAATATTTGCAGAAATGTGAGGGGTGTACTCACTTTTGTGATACACTGTATATATATATATATATATATATATATGTATGTATATATTGAAATTAGGTGTCCGCAAGGCCATGGTTAGGTGTCCTTATAGTTTTGTATATATAACATACATGAACCCTACAAATGTGTGCAAACTGTTGACTTTAAATGTACAGTATATGGCTACACATTTTATATTATTCAATAAACTTTTTGGAATAAATAATTAAATAAATAATTATTAAATAATATAAAATAAATTGGGTAATATGGCAAATATTATATAGCAAAAATATGACAATAAAATAATAATAATAATTAGCTCATTAATATTACCTAATTATATATTCTCTAATTATATAACAAAAATATATTTATATATTGAAATAAGATATCCAGCAAGCCCAAGGTCAGGTCTTCATATACTTTTGGATATATAACGTACATGAACCTTACAAGTGTGTGCAAACTGTGCTACACATTTTACATTATTCCATACATATTTAGCAATAAATAATTACAAACTAATTAAATAAATATTTAATTATAATTATTATTATAATAAATAATTAAGTAATTGCAATATAATGTTAAGTAAACTGATTATAATACAATAATTATGTAATTAAAAACCATGCCTCAGATTTATTGGCTCCCCCAGAATTAGTACCGCAATATCACTACTTCTCCAATAACACTTGATGAGACCAGAATATAAAGCAAGAAATCTAATTGCAGTCCTTAATACAAAATCTTTTCAAATTCTCCAGACTTCTAGATCATTTCTTCTCATCACTCCTCATCAGCTAACACACCAGATTCAAACCAATTTTGTGGACTCTCCCTTCTGAAAGATGTAAATACTAAACCCCTCCAATCAGTTTTAATATTGTGGAAGAAGTATTGTTTTGGGTCAGTTTTTCTTCCAAAGACCGTATTCATGCCATTATAGATTCCATAAAGTACCCAGAGATGTGAAATTTAAATCTGGCCACAAGTCACCCACTATACTTAACATAGGGGGCGCAAACTCCAGGTACTTATGTTTTGGTTATATATAACAGAAAGCTTTTTGGTGAGCCTTCTGGATAGTTTGCTACCATATAGTTGGTGTATTATTTTCTATTTGTAGTACAAATTCATATTTTTAAATCTACCTTCATGTTGATGAGTGACTAAGAGAATGTGGCCTTCACTTTTCTGCACCAGAGGAGGAGTTCACAAACGCACACAAAACTAAATGTGAAATGAGCTTAAGCTTTTAGAAATATTCAGTATTCATTTAGTAAAATGGTAACGGCCACTATGGCCAAAAGTATGTAGACACCCTTTCTAAACATATAAAATCAATGATATGCTGCCAACTTGCAACAGTTTTAGAAGTGTCTTTTACAGATCCATATTAACTCCAAAGGGGATAATCATTCTGGAGGAGGAATTAGTGTTGGAGGGGGGCATGTATAACTCCATATAAGTGGCCATGGTTGTGATAAAGCAGTCCAGCGAGAACATAGTCAGGTATGGTAATATAGTGTATTGGGTGCAAACTGGGAATAGACCTTGAAAGCAGTCAATACCACTCACCAGTTGACTCAGTTATTCAACTTTACTCACATACATGGGCAAAAACTATGGAAACAATCCTCAATCAGGCTATAGACTGATATAAACATTACCATGATAATAACCATTGTGTAAGCATAGCATAAAACATTTAAATAAGTAAGTAAGTTGGGAGTATATTAGGGTACCCAGAAAATTCTCTATTAGAAATTCTCTTTAAATAAAGATGACATTCCTCTCACTTTGTTAGTCAGCTAATTAACCACTATGTCCCTTATACATTTCTATACCAGGGTGCCAAATAATTCTGTAGCTGGGTGTATATGTGTGCAATATATAGCTTAGAGAAATGACTATATTTATGCATCGTATTTGCCTAATCTGTATTTTTTAAGGTGTGTGTATGTGTGAGACTGACTGATTCCCTATTCAGTACATACCAGAACCTCATTTCTTCCTCACATTTCATCATTTGACAGAGCAAAAGAAGGGAGGGGGGGTCGTGATCTCATATGAGAATAAGTTGGAAGCAGGAATTACTGTCAGGATGAGGAAGGCTTTCATTAATTCAGAACCGAACTGATCTACTTGGCAGAAGACGCCGCAGAAATATTGATATACATTGTGTGTGTGTGTTCTAACTAGAGGGAAACGTGCAAAAGTACACAATATGACATTATGAAGAATGTTTTTCTGTGAGAGTAGGTTTAACATTAATGGCTGTGTGTTAATGTGTGCCAGCGAACATGTGTGTATGCCTAACAGCTGCTCTGGGACTTCACGTCGAGCATCCGAATGTGAGGATGCATCAGTTTTATGGCTCGCTCTTTATTAGCTTACTCCATTATTAAAATAATTTCTCTCACCACGCGACAGATCTCATTTTCCAGCTCGATCATATATAGATGAAGCTGTCGGAGAGTCAGCGGCTATTATTGCCGTTTTAAAAACGAATTAAAAAATACACACCACATACCATGAGGACTCTTCTAGTTGATGAATTCAGCTATTCGGCTCAATAACTCATTCGTTCATTCATCTATTCACTGTCTGCACTGAAGTGGCAGAAAAAAACTGGTACACCAGTGTAATACTTGGTAGGTCCCTTGTAGAAGTGCAGAAATATGGGACATTGTAATTCCTTCACGGCCCACAATTCTGTTGTATTTGTACGTGGCCTGGCTTTCCAGATGTGTTTGTCTCAACAGATGTGTTGACTGAGGTGGTGTTATGGAAAAATGAGATTTTATGCTTAATATATCCTGAATATTAGTTTTATGTTGTTTGAGATGTGGCTGGGAGTCTAAAGTACAGAGATAAGCAACATGTCTATTGTAAGATAAGAAACAAAAGTTAGCACAGAATGGAGGTTCCAAAGTCCAACACCCATTGTGATATGACTAGAGCAGTATAAAGGGAGGCTCACAGGTCTGTTCCTTGTTCTTCAGCTATTCCACTGCTGTAAGAACCCACGATCGTGACAATAAATTCTCCAGTCCGGTCAACTGTAATGTTTGTTTTCATTTGAATGAGGAATGGCGAAACCCCAGTCTCGGAGAAGTGTTCCAATGTCTGTTGTAAGCAGATAAGAAACAGTTAGCACAGAATGGAGGTTCCAAAGTCCAACACCCAATGTGATATGACTGGAGCAGTATAAAGGGAAGTCCATAGTTCTGTTCCTTGTTCTTTAGCTATTCCACTGTTCAAAGAACCCACGACCGCACCAGTAAATTCTCCAATCCTGTCAACTGTAATGTTTGTTTTCATTTGAATGAGGAATGGCGAAACCCCAGACTCAGACGAGTGTTCCTCTAACCATAATTTGGTGCATCTAGATGTCTGTTGGAGGAGGCCAAACCCATCAGAACAAATCAGACATGAATGGGTGTAACTCAAAGAGGTGGGACACACACGTACCAGAGCTCCCATGAATGCCAGCTAAACAAACCCCATACCATTATGGAGCCACTACAGTCCCCTGTTGTACCAGTTCTTTGGCACTTCAAGTGTACTGCTGTCATAAAGAGCATCCTAGTGGATGCATTATCAGGGCTGATCTGTTACAGGTGACACATGACTGAGACCTTTGGGAAAGCTGACCTATCTGTGCAGCCAACCATTACATGACAGAACACATGTTGACCCTTAAGGCCAAGCACTACTACAACAAATGACCACGTTGAGTTCAATTTGTATTAAACAAGGATTGTAGAAATGCTTATTATTGAAAGCAAGGCAACGCTGTTCCAATCTTTAAAGATCCAGTTGCGGTAAGCTAGTGCTGACGAGTCGAACTGGACTCCCTGCTGTTCTTTATCCGCCTCAGGGTTAAGAGTGGTCATTTGAGTTGCTGTAATCTTTCTGCCAGCTCAAACCAGTCTGGCTATTCTCCTCTGACCTTAGCTATTGAGAAGGCATTTCCACCCACAAAACTGCCGTTTACTTGATATTTTTTAATGTATTGCACCAAAAAGTCTATGTAAACTCTCGAATGCAGTAGAGCTTTTCCCTAGGGGGCTCAGCAATAAATTATGCTAGCCCATTACTGCTGGGAACCAGGGTTTGAATCCCCAGCAGTGCTATCGGCCGGTCGGGCGTCTGCATACAGACTGGTGTCCGGTCCTGGATCTGTTACTGCCTGGCACCAACCCTAAATGATCTACCCAGCTTCTACATCTATCCATACCCCTCCCCAAACATTTAAATTATTCACAAAGGTCTTGGAGTTTGGGTTGCAGTCGGGGCTCTGTGCAGACCACTGATGTTCCTCCCCAAACATTTTATAGCGTACAGTCATGTATTCATCCATTCATTGGTTTTACCACTGCTTTATTCTATTCAGGGCTGGGTGGGTTCGATTCACTAGGCGAAAGGCAGGAAACACCCCAAACAGGTTGCCAGTAAATCAAGGTCGCGCACACACATTCACACCTAGGAGGACTTTAGTATTTCCAATTAAACCCACACAGACCCTGACAGTCCACCTGGGAATCGAACCCGTGACCTTCTTGCTAGGAGGCTTGCTATGCTACCCACCGAGCCTCCCACAGTCATGTATAATTGATATAATTCATTATTCTCAATCTGTTAGTAACAGATGTGCTTGAACAGTGCTTGAAACCTGAAGTCAATGAGGTGTCCACATAATTTTGGCCAAATAGTATAGCGCACATACACCGATCAGCCATAACATTAAAACCACCTCCTTGTTTCTACACTTACTGTTCATTTTATCAGCTCCACTTAGCATATAGAAGCACTCAAGTTCTACAATTACTGACTGTAGTCCATCTTTTTCTCTACATACGTTTTTAGCCCCCTTTCATGCTGTTCTTCAATGGTCAGGACCTCAACAGAACAGGTATTATTCAGGTGGTGGATCATTCTCAACACTGCACTGGTGGTGTGTTAGTGTGTGTTGTGCTGGTGTGAGTGGATCAGACACAGCAGCGCTGCTGGAGTTTTTAAATACCGTGTCCACTCACTGTCCACTCTATTAGACACTCCTACCTAGTTGGTCCACATTGTAGATGTAAAGTCAGAGACGATCGCTCATCTATTGCTGCTGTTTGAGTTGGTCATCTTCTAGACCTTCATCAGTGGTCACAGGACGCTGCCCACGGGGCGCTGCCGGCTGGATATTTTTAATTGGTGGACTATTCTCAGTCCAGCAGTGACAGTCAGGTGTTTACAAACTCCAGCAGCGCTGCTGTCTTATCCACTCATACCAGCCCAACACACACTAACACACCACCTCCATGTCAGTGTCAATGCAGTGCTGAGAATGATCCACCACCCAAATAATACCTGCTCTGTGGTGGTCCTGACCATCGAAGAACAGCATGAAAGGGGGCTAACAAAGCATGCAGAGAAACAGATGGACTACAGTAATTGTAGTGATAAAATGGACAGTGAGTGTAGAAACAAGGAGGTGGTTTTAATGTTATGGCTGATCAGTGTATATAAGAAACCAGGTTCATCCGATTGGTCGTTTAGTCGGAAAATGGAGCGCAGAAACCTATGAATGATCAGAAAACGGTGTGTGATGTGACCAGACTCCTAACACATCCAGCACAATAGCCATTCAGAGACACGAGAGAGCCGGCGAGAGAGAGCCCTAACGCGATGTAAGCGGAGGAGTGATTTACTTAACCAGGCACACTCTCACAAAAGGGCAGATGGAGAAAAATAGAGAAGAGATGGAGAAAAAGGAATGGAGGGAAGGCTCACTCGCTCTTCATTCCCTCTGACTAAGTATTCCTAATAAAGCTTTTAGCCTGGGTAATTAAGAGTCACACATGTGCAGAGCTCGATGCTCGATTTACCACCACTCGTCCTCTCTATTCTCCATCTCACCATCTTCTCCCCGTCCGCCTAATCTGATTCCGGTGCAGCCACCGTGACCCCCTCTCTCCTGCGCCGGATAAACCCCTCGCTCCGTCCCTCGTCTTTAAAGCTCTCGATCGCCCTGCGAGAAAGAGCCGTATCTGAACCGTTCATACGCTCGCCACCTTTTGTCTTCCCATTCTCGTGTTGGCGTCCGCACCCGTTCAGAAGTGCTGTAGATGAGCTCTGACGTGCCGTATTCGGTAGAGAGGAGAGAAACAGAGAAGCCGGTTCAAGGACGGCATGGGGAGGGAATAAAAAAGCCGAAAGGGGGGCGGTGGGCGAATGACTAAGAGCGTTGCTGGTTTTCATAATGGCACAGAGACGGAGAGAATAAAAGATTATGACAGAGGATGTTTGAAGGCCGTATGACTGGCAAGCTTAAAGAAAAGATTATGTAATATAGAGTTGAACTCAAAAGTATTTGGACACCTGATCACGTGCATTTAAAAACAAATGGTATAAATATAAAGTGACGTCGCTGTGATCTTTTCAGCTGTAATATGAGCTACTCCTATGGGAATTTGTGCCCATTCAGTCCATAGGGTATTTGTATAGTCAAGAAAGCCTCAATTGATGTTCCAGTTCATTCCAGAGCTGTTCAGTAGCGTTGAGGGCTCTGTACAGGCCACTGGAGTTTCTTTAAACCAAGGTTTTCTTCATGTCTTTATAGACCAGTGCTTTGCCCACTGGGTGCACAGCCATGCTGGAACAGAAAAGGGCCTTCCCTAAACTGTTGATGCACAGTTGGAAGCTTATAATTTCCTTTACATAATTTTATTATTTGTTACACTTGTTGGCAAGTGTTGTAGCTGAAACACACACATTCAAAAATACAAAACAAGGGGTGTCCCAATACTTTTGTCCATATTGTGTAGGTCATGCCAGTTTTAGTGATTCCTGGTACTGTTCTTTTTTCTGTGACTGAATACATTCTTTAATAAGTTTATTGTGGCTTTATTGCTGGGTCAAAATGTTTAATGTCATTGCCACTGCTGCTTTATCTTTGTCTAGATGATTAGCAAGTTCAGTCAAGCTTTAAGGTGGCGGTTTTGGCTTCTTTGGTGTGCATGCCAGCCTTTGGCAGAACCGCCCAGGAACTGTGAGACCTCTTCTGAAGTCTGTTACTCACACAGTCTTTGGCAGCCTTCTGACAGGTAAGATGATAAGGTACATATTGACAGGCCAAATATTGCTATTGAACACTTTTACTGTGTAGTGGGTGATAAGTTTGTTTGCATAACAAGAGCTTATTTTTGTGTATGCATGGTGTGCCAAGCCATAACACAACAGTGGCACACACTGGCATAACAGAGGGACAGTGACCTGACAGACAAAAAAAAACAGTGTTTGTGCTTTTAATATTGTCTAATAAAATTCAAGCAGCTCGGTGGGTAGCACTGTCACCTCACAGTAAGATGGTCATGGGTTCTATTCCCAGATAGAGCAGTCCTTTCTGTGTGGAGTATGCGTATTCTCCCCAGGAGATCCAATTTCCTCCCAGAGACATGCAGTCAGGTAAATTGGAGCTACTAAACAACCGTTGACAACCGCTTCTTGCTACCTGCACGAGGCGGGTTCATATAGAGATCTGTGTCGTGCACGGAGAGTCACACACCAATAGCCAGCCAGCAGAGCTCGTTATTGCTGCTATCCCTTATGACTCAGCTTGGCCTGCTGATATATGTATACAGTATATATATATATATATATATATGAAACTCAGTGTCTGATTGGCTGACTCATGAATACACTGGTGCATTCAGTCCAACGTTTAAACCTAGAAAACTTGCTGCATTGTCCAAATTTGGATGCCTGCACCACACTTACATTACCCAAGGAGATCCACAGGCTAACAAGCGCCATCTCTTACACTCGTGAAGCCGCCGGCCTCATCCTTACACTGGTTAATGTATTAGCATGTACAAAACACCACACTTCTCTCGCCATGCCATAACTAAACATTACGTTATACATTATCTAAGGGGGGTGGCTCCGTGGGTAGCACTGCGGCCTCACGGTAAGAAGATCCTGTGTTCGATTCCCAGGTAGAGCGGTTTGGGTCGTTTCTGTGTGGAGTTTGCATGTTCTCTATTACCCCTTGTCCACCGACGCGGATCCGGCTCCGTACCGGTTCGCGAACTTAATTTTGAACCGGTTCTGTGTGTGTCCACCGGAAAAAAGAGGTTCCAGACAGCGAACTAGCGTTCTAATCTGGCACCACAGTATACTTGGTTTTCCAGCGAGAACCATGACGTCTTCTGAGGGCGTGTCACAGTGTAGAGGTTTGGACGTTAGCACATGAGACATTATAACATTATATAGAATTTAAACCACTTTCATCTGATTACATTTTGATCCAGTTTGCTGCTGATATTCGCTGATATTTTCAAAGAGATGAACTGTGTGATATGACGTGGTAAAAGTGACCCGGTCAGTATAAACGCTTAACGTGAAAAATAAAGCGTAACGTGGCTTGTTGTACTAAAACAACGACCGATGAATTTGGGCAGTACAAAGCTCTTATAACCAGTAATAACGAAGCAAAGTTTAGTGTTTATGTCGTACTTTTAGTACAATCAGCCACGTTACGCTTTATTTAGGTGAAGCTTTTTGTGGATTCAGAACCCGAGCTGCATAAACACCACACGTGAAGTTAATACGGCTAAACACAGATACATGTGGAGCTTTTAGACTGGATTTGATGGTTATTTCACACAAATGGATGTTTGTGTCGTGGAACTTTAGTGATGTTTTATCGCTTAAGCCGAGTGCTGAGCAAATCGGCTATTTGCGCCAAGGGTCGCGGGTAAGAGTGAAGCGCAAAATGCTTCTTACGTCAATGAACTAAAGAAAACAACTGCGACAAACACGTTTGTCGTCTTATCACCAATAGCTGATCGATGCTTTTTGCATAAAAACGAACATCTGTAACAACAACACAAAAGCTCGCAGGTAATCTACACGCTCCGTTATCATGTTACTACTTTTACTTTCATTGTGTAACGCCCACCGTTGATGACGCAGGCTTGGTTCCCAAAAGCTGGTGGAAACGCGGGTCTGTTCTCTACGAAACATCAAGGTTCGAAGAAACCTGAACAGAACCAGTTCAAGAACCATGGTTCTTTTGGTGGAAAAGTGCTACCTGTGTCTGTGTGAGTTTCCTCCGGGAGCTCCGGTTTCCCTGTAAACTTGAACTGATGGATTTTGTGTAACCAGTAACTACCTGTCCTGTCATAAATGTAACCAAAAGTTGTAAGACATGACGTTAAAATCCTCATAAATAAATAAATATATAAATTAATACATCTGGCCCTTATTCCCACACATATGGTCCATTAACACACAATTCGGCTTAAAAACAAATGCCTTTTTTTTTTTTTATATGTATATATACCCCTTTTTCTCCAACTTTTTAGCACATCCAATTTCTACCCATCAATCATCCTCTCACTAATGCTGGTCCCCGCTCCTGATTGGGGAGGACGAGGCTCTCTCTCCGAGACGTGCACAGCAATGGGACATCTTATCACCTACACTTGACGGGCGCAGTGTGGTACCGCACTCCTTCCCCATCTCCGTGCAGGCTCCACCAACCAGCCAGCAGAGGTCGTAATCGCACTAGTCTGAGAGAGAGACCCTATCAGGGTTCACGTAGCCGCTCAGCCTTCAGCCGGCAAGGCAGAGCTGAGGATTCGATACGATGTATTCGAGATCCAGCTCTGGTTGCAGCGTGTGTTTTTACCCCTGCGCCACCTGAGCGAGCGGTTACAAATGCCATTTTTAATGGAAACTAAAAACGTCAGTGCAAACGTGGCCTTGTACGCCCCCCCCTGTCAGGAATGCATGTGGCTATAGCGGCTGAAACAACCGATAAGAACTGATGCCATGTAGTCTGCCACGAATGTATTCCCCTGCAATCATTTTCACCGACTGCTCGTATCGCATGCCCAGGGGCTGCATATATTTCTGCCACATTCGCTCGTGTAATATTCCAACGAAACGTACGGGGGGTTTAACGTACCCGTACGACGTGTCAAGATGCGAGGCAAATGTGTTTAGCCCCTGTTGCTGGTGGCAGGCGTGAGACATAGGGAGCAGAAGGAGGCTGTTGTTCTCAGACTGATGCACTCAGCCAGCTGAGCTCCACTAATCACTGGAGCCCGACACACATACACACACACACACACACACACACAATTTCAATCAGACTCACACACACACAAACCAATAACCATGGTCCAGTACTCATTCCTATTCCCCACCCCCCGCATCCATTTTTCAGTTGCAGGCACACTGTAAAAAAATCCACTTTGCTTCCCGTGCACACACAGCATCCTTATCTGAATTTCCCAAATCTCCAGTTTACTCCACACCTTTCTCACACACACACACACACACACACACACACACACACACACACACACACACACACACACACACGTGCACACACACTGCGTCTACCCCCTCTCTGCAAATGAAGCGGTGACTGGAAATAAACAGGCAATTTAAGTGCTGGACACCTCACTGCTCTCTCTTCCTCCCTTCACCACAAACACACACACACACACACACACACACACATATACACTCGCTCTCCTCTCCCTGCTGCTTCTGTCACACTCTGTCACACACAGGTTGAGGGAGGGAGCAAGGTCAATATCCCGCTAGCAGAATGTGTTCTTACTGGCTTGTGCTTAAGCACAGTACAGCGCTGAACCACTCTGCAGAATACACAATCGCACACGTCCTGAGCTTTCAATTCCAAAACCGTGGGCATTAATACGGAGTCGCCCCACTGCCTTGCCGGCTATAACGAGCTCTGCTCATTTGGGAGGGCTTTCCAGAAGATTTTGGAGTGCGTTTGTGGTACTTTCCGCCTGTTCGGTCAAAAGAGCATGGGCTAATCCTAGTGTTCATAAATCAGACAAACGTTCAAATCATTTACACTAGAACTGCAATGACGGTCAAAAGAACATTGGCTAATCCTAGTGTTCATATTTGTTAGTAAAGCAGAAAATTCCTTCAGCATTCATACATCAGCCAAACGTTCAAATCACTCACAGTAGAAGTGCAGTGATGCCAGTTCTTGAAGTTGACGTACATACATAAAGATCTGGTGTTCCCAACATGCTATGATAAGTACGCTTGCAACCTTTTGGCTACAGTTTGTGGAATGTCCCTTACTGTCCCTTACATGGTTTGTTTGGTGTGGAGAAAATCCAGTCATCTGTACACAGCCCTGACGTCAACTCTATTGGACAAACTGGAATGTCAGTCGAGTCAGTGAGTTCTACTGCTGGCGAAGATGCCGACATTCTTAATTTTGATCTTTGAACCCAAATGTCATTGCAGCATATCTCGGTCATGTGAGTGGATGGGCGAGTTACCTCCAGACACCTTGATGGCGTGATGGCATTTGCGCCAGTTGACGGAGTTTATCGGTGCGCCGAGTTTTCTCTCTCTACTCTTTTTTTTAAGAATTTGTTTGTCGTCAGCCTGTGGGTTGAGCTTTGTGACGACCAGTATTCAGCCAAACATTCAAATCATCTACAGTAGAAGTGCAATGATGCCAGTACTTGAGGAGCTGGTTGTCACTGACCTGAATAAATGAAAATCAGTAGCTGATTGGCTGACGCATGAATACATTGGTGCATTCTGTCCAAATTTGGATGGTTGCACCACATTTACATTACCCAAGGTATATGAAAGTCCTGGAAGAGAGAATTGCCCCAAAGGTGGCATAACATTCTTTTTCTAGAGCTATTTACTTATATATTCATGGAGCCTGGTTGGGTTGGAGTGCAGCTTGTGTATTGACTTCCCCAGCTTGGAGTTCCATATTGTTCCTTTTTACATTTACATTTTCGGCATTTAGTAGATGCTTTCATCCAAAGCAACTTACAGTACTGTGACAGTATACTGTCTAAGCAATTGAGGGTTAAGGGGCTGGCTCAAGGGCCCAGCAGTTGCATTCTGGCAGAGGTGGGGCTTGAACCAGCAACCTTTGGATTACTAGTCCAGTACCTTACCCATTTTTCTACAATTGCCCTTTTTCCTCAACAACCAAAGCAGTCTGTAATATTGTGACAACCAGTTCAGTTCTGCACTATCCCTTTTCTATCTGTTTTCTCCGTTGTGGGCTGTGGGTGTTTTGTGGCTTTTATTTGTTTATTTGTTTCTGTCATTCTGGCCACCTTATTTATTAGGTTAGTGACATTTTAGCCATTGTTCTATCTAAGTCAAACATCTTTTTACAATTCTTGCAGGTGCCTAGCTTCACCTCATGCTATAGTAGCTCCCCCTTTACAAGGTTTCTGTAGGAGACCATCTAGAGGAGCAAAGGCTGTTACAGAGGCAAAAGTGGAAAATCTATAATAATGGCCATGGATCTAAAAAAAAAAAAAGCTACACAAGCAACAAAGTCGTTACTATTTTAAATACTATTTATTGATATTTCATTTATGCATTGTCTCCCAATTTGTCTTCTGTTGCTGGAGATCCCAGTTGTGTCGAGAGAGTATATTTGCCTGTTTATCTGCCGCAGGCACTGCCAATTGTGTCCGCTAGGGGGCGCCCAGCCAACCAGTAGCAGAGCTTAGATTTGAACTCAAGGAGTTTAAAATCCCAGCGCTGATGTGCTCGAGGAATATCTCTTTTTTTGAGAATTTGTTTGTCGTCGGCCTGTGAGTTGAGCTTTGTGACAACCAGTGTTCAGCCAAACGTTCAAATCATTTACAATAGAATTGCAATGACGCCAACTGCAATTTTCCCCCATCAACCAAAGCAGTCTGTAATATTGTGACAACCAGTTCAGTTCTGCACTATCCCTTTCCTATCTATTTTCTACGTTGCGGGCTGTGGGTGCTTTTGTGGCTTTTATTTGTTTTTGTTTCTGTTATTTTGGCCACCTTATTTATTAGGTTATTTATGAGTTTACCAGTGATGTAAAGAAGTTCAACCAAAATGTTCCATGCAAACACAGTTTAGCCTACAGGGACAAAACCACATGAAACCCAACTTGATTGCAATTGCATAATATCCGAAATCCCCCCCCGACCCCCCCCCCCCCCAACAAAAAATGTCTCTACACATGATGCTGCCCAGTACTTCTCTGTATTCTGGCCTGCCTTCCAACATCCTAAACATCCTTTGCTGTCCTTACCATCGCCCCCTCACGTTCCTCAGCAAACTATATTCGCTGCAATGTCCACACATTTCTACCAACCCGAGCAACATCTGGTCAGTGCAAATTCAATTAGCTCTTTTTCTCCCCAAACTGCAGAACCAACTGGAATGTGTCAATCTGCATATGGCTGCCATTGACTTATGAACCCCTGGTTAAATAAGTCTTTTGTCTTTGACACTTAGCAAAATTGAATTTCTGGTTAAGTGGATGCACTTTATGGGAAGTTGTTAAAGCAATGCGGGGGGTAAAACAGCAAAGTGAAAGACTTTTTGGAATATTGGCTGTAAGAAGTCAATTTTAATACACCATATGTGCCAACGAGGGTAAACAATGCCACAACGTCAAAAAATAACTAGACGAAATAAACTACAGTATGGTAAATAAACTGTTTGGCCAAAAGTATGTGGACATTTCTGATCTCACATGTTTAACAGGTGTATAAAACCACCTCCTTGTTTCTACACACGTTGTCCATTTTATCAGCTCCACTTACCATATAGAAGCACTTTGTAGTTCTGCAATTACTGACTGTAATCCATCTGTTTCTCTGCATGCTTTGTTAGCCCACTTTCACGCTGTTCTTCAATGGCTAGGACTCTCGCAGGACCACTACAGAGCAGGTGTTATTTGAGTGGTGGATCATTCTCAGCACTGGTGGTGGTGTGTTAGTGTGTGTGGTGCTGGTATGTGTGGATTAGACACAGCAGCGCTGCTGGAGTTTTTAAACACCTCACTGTCACTGCTAGACTAGTCCACCAACCAAAAATATCCAGCCAACAGCTCCCTGTGGGTAGTGTCCTGTGACCACTGATGAAGGTCTAGAAGATGACCAACTCAAACAGCAGCAATAAATGAGTGATAGTCTCTGACTTTACATCTACAAGGTGGACCAACTAGGTAGGGGTGTCTAATAGTGAGTGGACATGGTATTTAAAACCTCCAGCAGCGCTGCTGTGTCTGGTCCACTCATATCAGCACAACACACACTAACACACCACCACCATGTCAGTGTCACTGCAGTGCTGAGAATGATCCACCACCTAAATAATACCTGCTCTGTGGTGGTCCTGTGGTGGTCCTGACCATTAAAGAACAGGGTGAAAGCAGGCTAAAAAGGTAGGCAGAGCAATAGAAGGACTACAGTCAGTAATTGTAGAACTACAAAGTGCTTCTATATGGTAAGTGGAGCTGATAAAATGGACAGTGAGTGTAGATACAAGAATAAATAAATTATATGCTTGCAACCTTTTATCCAAAGCAACAGTTCACAGTCTAAGCAATTGAGGATTGAGGGCCTTGCTCAAGGGCCCAACAGTGACAACCTGGCAGTGGTGGGGATGGAACCAGCAATCTTTCAATTACTAGTCCAGTACCTTAACCCCTAGGCTACAACTGCCCTATTCATATATGCTAAACTCTGTTTTAATTTTACTCATGGTGACAAACTTATCCAAAAGTGAATACAAAATTTAACTGAACCGCAGTGTCCATGGGCACTTTGTGAAGGATAAAAAAGCAGTACAAGGACAAGGTATTCAGTAATACATTGTAGTATGTGTAATAAAACTGAATAAAAACTGACATGCTTTTTTTGAAGCTGTATTTAATAAGGGGATAGTAGTTTGCAAATATTTTAAGGTGTGAGTGCCTATTTCAGATATAAAAGTCAAGTATTTGTATAGTGCTTTTTACAATGGACATTGTCTCAAAGCAACTTTACAGACTCTTTTCTACTCTAGTTTCTACATTGTCCATTTAATCAGCTCCACTTACCATATAGGAGCACTTTGTAGTTCTACAATTACTGACTGTAGTCCATCTGTTTCTCTACATACTTTTATTCAATGGTCAGGACCACTACAGAGCAGGTATTATTTAGGTGGTGGATCATTCTCAGCACTGCAGTGACTGACATGTGTGACAAGTGTTGTGCTGGTATGAGTGGATCAGACACAGCAATGCTGCTGGAGTTTTTCAAACACCTCACTGTCACTGCTGGACTGAGAATAGTCCACCAATCAAAAATATCCAGCCAACAGTGCCCCGTAGGCAGCCTCCTGTGACCACTGATGAAGATGACCAACTCAAACAGCAGCAATAGATGAACGATCGTCTCTGACTTTACATCTACAAGGTGGACCAACTAGGTAGGAGTGTCTAATAGAGTGGACAGTGAGTGGACACGGTATTTAAAAACTCCAGCAGACTAACACACACTAACACAGTGTCACTGCAGTGCTGAGAATGATGCACCACCCAAATAATACCTGCTCTGTGGTGGTCCTGACCATTAAAGAACAGGGTGAAAGGGGGCTAAAAAGGTATGTAGAGAAACAGATGGACTACACTCAGTAAATGTAGAACTACAAAGTGCTTCTATATGGTAAGTGGAGCTGATAAAATGGACAGTGTGTGTAGAAACCTGGCTGCTCGGTGTATATAAATATATGAGGAACTTGTACTTAGTGGCATTACAGTGCGTTTTACATCTTATGCCAACAAGGGAAGCAAGCCAAATAGATTGGAAAGATTTTTATACCTTGTTTTTCTTGGCTATAGGTAGGTAAACAGTGAGGTTTAGCCAAGATAATCACAATCTATCTAACAGCACATGCTTCCAGATTCCAGCAGGTATCAGCAAATGAAATGCTTGTAAAGATTTAATTTTCGTGCTCAGACATTTTTATGAAGCTGTGAAATACAAACTGGCTTGATTGGTTAGCGTCCACGGAATCACGGCGTGAGGACAAAGCATGAAGAGACAAAAGGACTGGAAAGACTAGACATGACTTTCATTCCAAAAAAAAAAAAAAAATCAGCATTCAAAATAACTGAATTAAAATTGAGAGTTCCAAAAATTTTTAGTACCATACAGGCATGCACTGATTAGGCATAACATTATGACCACCTCCTTGTTTCTACTCTCTACAATTACTGAGTGTAGTCCATCTGTTTCTCTGCATGCTTTGTTAGCCCCCTTTCACCCTGTTCTTCAATGGTCAGGACCACCACAGAGCAGATATTATTTCGGTGGTGAATGATTCTCAGCACTGCAGTGACACTGACATGGTGGTGGTGTGTTTGTGTGTGTTGTGCTGGTAGGAGTGGATCAGACACAGCAGCACTGCCATGAAAATAAATAAATACCATGTCCACTCTATTAGACACTCCTAGCTAGTTGGTCCACCTTGTAGATGCAAAGTCAGAGACGATCGCTCATCTATTGCTGCTGTTTGAGTTGGCATTTTTATCAGCCGTCACAGGACGCTGCCCACGGGGCACTGTTGGCTGGATTTCTTTTTGGTTGGTGGACCATTCTTAGTCTAGCAGTGACAGTGAAGTGTTTAAAAACTCCATCAGCACTGCTGTGTCTGATCCACTCATACCAGCACAACACACACTAACACACCACCACCATGTCAGTGTCACTGCAGTGCTGAGAATGATCCACCACCCAAATAATACCTGCTCTGTAGTGGTCCTGGGAGAGTCCTGACCATTGAAGAACAGCATGAAAGGGGGCTAACAAAGCATGCAGAGAAACAGATGGACTACAGTCAGTAATTGTACAACTACAAAGTGCTCCTATATGGTAAGTGGAGCTGATAAAATGGACAGTGAGTGTAGAAACAAGGTGGTTTTAATGTTATGGCTGATCGGTGTAGATTGACAGCGGTACCTTATAACTCGAAGTTTACCTTAGACTCAACGTGTTCAGCTTTAAAAAAAAAAAATTATTTTTTAAATTTTAAATTAACAATGAACAGCCGCTGTGTTTAGCGCTCGGCTTGTAAAATGTGCGAATATGAGACGAGTCTGCATTTGTGTGAAATAACCATTAAATACACTCAAAGCTCCACATGTATCTGTGTTTAGCTGGATTTTCCTCCTGTTTCACTTTTAAACTTGTGTTTTAGCTCGGGGTGCTGAGAAATTGTGAGAATACATCCTCATGGGGAAAAAAATACCCTAGAACTCAACACCTTTCGAACTTGACCCCACTCCCAGAACCAATTGATGTTCAGTTTCAAGGTAACACTGTCTTTGTGTGTGTATAACAGGAGAAAAATACAATTACAGTGGGGCCAAAAAGTATTTAGTCAGCCACTGATTGTGCAAGTTCTCCTACTTAGAAAGATGAGAGAGGTCTGTAATTTTCATCATAGGTACACTTCAACTATGAGAGACAAAATGAGAAAAAAAATCCAGGAAATCACATTGTAGGATTTTTAAAGAATTTATTTGTAAATTATGGTGGAAAATAAGTATTTGGTCACCCACAAACAAGCAAGATTTCTGGCTCTCACAGACCTGTAACTTCTTCTTTAAGAAGCTCTTCTGTCCTCCACTCGTTACCTGTATTAATGGCACCTGTTTGACCTCATTATCTGTATAAAAGACACCTGTCCACAGCCTCAAACAGTCAGACTCCAAACTCAACCATGGCCAAGACCAAAGAGCTGTCGAAGGACACCAGGAAGAAAATTGTAGACCTGCACCAGGCTGGGAAGAGTGAATCTACAATAGGCAAGCAGGTTGGTGTGAATAAATCAACTGTGGGAGCAATTGTAAGAAAATGGAAGACATACAAGACCGTTGATAATCTCCCTCGATCTGGGGCCCCACGCAAGATCTCATCCCGTGGGGTCAAAATGATCATTAGAACGGTGAGCAAAAATCCCAGAACTACACGGAGGGACCTGATGAATGACCTGCAGAGAGCTGGGACCAAAGTAACAAAGGCTACCATCAGTAACACACTACGCCGAGAGGGACTCAAATCCTGCAGTGCCAGGCGTGTCCCCCTGCTTAAGCCAGTACATGTCCAGGCCCGTCTGAAGTTTGCCAGAGAGCATATGGATGATCCAGAAGAGGATTGGGAGAATATCATGTGGTCAGATGAAACCAAAATGGAACTTTTTGGTGAAAACTCAACTCATCGTGTTTGGAGGAAGAAGAATGCTGAGTTGCATCCCAAAAACACCATACCTACTGTGAAGCATGGGGGTGGAAACATCATGCTTTGGGGCTGTTTTTCTGCAAAGGGGACAGGACGACTGATCCGTGTTAAGGGAAGAATGAACGGGACCATGTATCGTGAGATTTTAAGCCAAAACCTCCTTCCATCAGTGAGAGCATTAAAGATGGAACGTGGCAGAGTCTTCCAGCATGACAATGATCCCAAACACACCGCTCGGGCAACGAAGGAGTGGCTCCGTAAAAAGCATTTCAAGGTCCTGGAGTGGCCTAGCCAGTCTCCAGACCTCAACCCCATAGAAAATTTGTGGAGGGAGTTGAAAGTCCGTGTTGCCCAGCGACAGCCCCAAAACTTCACTGCTCTAGAAAAGATCTGCATGGAGGAATGGGCCAAAATACCAGCTACAGTGTGTGCAAACCTGGTGAAGACTTACAGGAAACGTTTGACCTCTGTCATTGCCAACAAAAGTTATGTTACAAAGTATTGAGTTGAACTTTTGTTATTGACCAAATACTTATTTTCCACCATAATTTACAAATAAATTCTTTAAAAATCCTACAATGTGATTTCCTGGATTTTTTTTTCTCATTTTGTCTCTCATAGTTGAAGTGTACCTATGATGAAAATTACAGACCTCTCTCATCTTTCTAAGTAGGAGAACCTGCACAATCAGTGGTTGACTAAATACTTTTTGGCCCCACTGTATATTAAAGGGGAAAAAAGGCTAAATGGAGGAAAACGTCAAGAGCAGTTGCTTCCAGAGTGGTGTACAGCATGATGCAGTTTAGCAATTAACATCCTAGCTCCGTGTTACCTATAAATATGATGAACATATCGTAGCAAGCATAACATATCTAAGTTATTTTAGAGGGTTTATTATTGGGGTGTTGGTGGCTGGAATTTCAATCACAAGGACTGTTTAACTTCTGTTGCAATAACCTTGGGGTCAGGACTTGCCTGAGGTACAGATGGGGTCACATTCGTTTTTTTATTTTGTTCTATTTATGCATTTTCTCCCAATTTAGCGTAGTCAATTTGTGCCCTGATTGCAGTCGAGGTGGGTATATTGCTGCTCACGGCTCCTTCGACCCGTGCACAGCCTTTCGCGGAACCCTTTTTCACCCATGCATTCTGCACAGGCTCCTCTCTATCTGCTAATCAGTGTCACTACACAGTGTTTGAAGACCCCACCTACATTGTCTGGTCATCCTGCCCTAGCAGAGCTGTGTCTGCTGTGGGCACTGCCAATTATGCCCGCTAGATGGCGCCCAGCCGATCGGTGACAAATGAGGAGTTCAGAATCTCAGTGCTGATGTGCTAGCGGAATATCCCACTGCGGCACCTGGGCGTGTTTACTACATTTAGCTGTAGCCCAAGTGACTTGAAATGTTGAAATGTCCATCTTCCAGCTGGTTTCCATCTCTAATTAATGCCCCGGTAACATTTGCTGAGATGTAGGAACAGCGGTGACTGCAGTGGAGTTCATGGCTTTGTGAAACTGTTGTTCCTGCTACATTCAGGTTATCCTGCATAGAAGGTTGATCAAACAATCAGACAGAGCTGCGATCAATAGATCAAATCCTTCTTTGTAAGTCATGTATCTAAAACTGTTTTTTCAATCTGTTCGAGAATCTGAGTTAGCTGCTTTCAACTAACAGGTATTATTTTTAGCTCACGTTTTATTTACCTTCCCACAAAATCCACAAAGTCTGCACTGAGCCGAAAGAGAGCTCGGCTCGGATATTCCGCAAATCCCAAACAAGCTCAGGAATTTCAGACAAACGCTAGCCCTCAGTTCCTGCCAAGTAATGTAATTACAATCGATCGACATTCTGTGAGTGCTGATATCCAGCGTTACAGCACTGGAACACAGTACTGTATATACAGTATATCAGTACATTTCAAATGCACCAGTACTGTATATGCATATAGATTTACGAGGATCCTTCAAAAAGTTTCCGCACTTATTATGAAATTTAAAAACAAATGACATCACTTTTCTACATAGTCACTCTCCTTTGTGATGCATTTTCTCCAGCGTATTATTATTATCATCATTATTATTATTATTATCATTTCATTATTATTATAATTATCATTATTATTATTATTATTATTATCAGTTATTATTATTATTATTATTATTATTATTTATTATCATTATTAATAAATGTATGATTATTAAGTTTATTATTATGATTATTGTTATCATTTACTCATCAAAGGTCTATTATTATTATAATTATTAAAAGTTTTATTATTAAAATTATTATAATTATTAAATTGATTATTATTATTATTACATTTATTATTATTAAATGTATTATTATTAAATGTACAGTATTATCATTTACTCATCAAAGGTCTTATTATTATTATATTATTTAATTAATCAGAGGTCTACTACTATTATTGTTATTATTAAATGTATTGTTATTATTATTATTATTATATCATTTACCTAATCAGAGGTCTTATTACTATTATTGTTATTATTATTATTATTATTATTAAATGTATTATTATTATTACATTTATGTTTATTATTACATTTATTATTATTATTAAATGTATTATGATTATTATTTTTTTTATCATTATTATTATTTATCATAATTATTTACTTAATATCAGAATTATTATTTTACTATTTTATGAAGATTTATTATTATTTATAATAATAATATTTTTACCAGCCACTTCATCCTGCTCATAGTGGGTAGATGCTACACGAACACAGTGCAAAGTAAGAATTCACCCTGGACGAGACACCAACTCCTCGCAGTTCAACACACACCCACTCACACACTTATTCACTCACTTGTAATTCATTCTCGGCATGTTTTTGGGAACTAAAGCGCTCCAAGACACCTATTTCTACACTGGTAGAAAAAGGCAAAACTTATTACAGACAGCGACTAGACGCAAAATTCAAACCAAGGTTCTGTGTTCGTGTGGCATCCAGTTTACCAGCTACACCATTAGACCCTGTTGGTGGTATAATAATTATTATTATTAATTTTGGAACAGGAGTGTGACAAACCTTTCTACTTTATGACTTATGACTGTGTGTGCGCTAATTGTTTTGTATTTCTCACCTGTGACTGATCCAATCTGTACGGCTGCAGTTGCTGGCTTTGGTTTAATTTCCTCTGACACCACTCTGCACCCCTCCACCCCTTTCCCAACCTTGTCCTCTTTTTCTCCATCTCCCTCTGTCCCCCCGCTCCCACCCCCCTTCTCTGTCTCTGTTGTTGCGAATGTGATCTGCTAATGTAATCCCATTATGTCCAGTCCTTATATCTTATCACATTATACCGGGCTTGCGTGGCAGAGTGGTTGCTTCTTAATGTGGGCCATTCGATTAAACCAGATTGATTGGTGTGCATGATGGATTGTCACATGGATTGATTTCAGACTGTGAACGTGGATAGATTGTTTTTCAGCCCGCCCGCATAACGCGCCAACAAGAAACAAAAGCCGACGCGTTCCAGTGCATTTATCAAGCAGACTATTTTATATCCTCCACTATAGAATTCATTCTGCCAGCTCTTTAATTATCCCAAATTACAAACCATAAACTGGAAAATACATTAATATACACCGATCAGCCATAACATTAAAACCACCTCCTGGTTATAGAAGCACTTTGTAGTTCTACAATTAATGACTGTAGTCCATCTGTTGCTCTGCATACCTTTTTAGCCTGCTTTCACCCTGTTCTTCAATGGTCAGGACCCCCACAGGACCCCCACAGGACCACCACAGAGCAGGTATTATTTAGGTGGTGGATCATTCTCAGCACTGCAGTGACATGGTGGTGGTGTGTTAGTGTGTGTTGTGCTGGTATGAGTGGATCAGACACAGCAGCGCTGCTGGAGTTTTTGAATACTGTGTCCACTCACTGTCCACTCTATTAGACGCTCCTACCTAGTTGGTCCACCTTGTAGATGTAAAGTCAGAGACGATCGCTCATCTATTGCTGTTGTTTGAGTTGGTCATCTTCTAGACCTTCATCAGTGGTCATAGGACGCTGCCCACGGGGCGCTGTCGGCTGAATATCTTTGGTTGGTGGACTATTCTACATCAGCATTGCTGTGTCTTATCCACTCATACCAGCACAACACACACTAACACACCACCACCTTGTCAGTGTCACTGCAGTGCTGAGAATGACCCACCACCCACAATGTGCTTCTATAGGGTAAGTGAAGCTGATAACATGGACAGTGAGTGTAGAAACAAGAAGGTGGTCATAATGTTATGCCTAATTGGTGTATTTCATTATAGATTTAGTATGCACTATTATAATGCATACAGTGGTACCTTGTAACTCGACGCCCTCACGCTTCTCATGTCAATGCACCTGAACGGAATACAGTATTTCAAGATCAAGCATGTCCACGATTAAGAAGCATAAGGAAACAATAAAGAGCAGTGTTTTTTTTTTGTTTTTTTTTTAAATATATTTGTGTTATTTTCAGTGTGTCAAAAACAACCCTTTTATTTTACATTAGCCTAAAATATATACAGTTCCATGGGACCATGGTACGCATTAACAGGTTTTTCATACATCCTTATGGGAAAAAATACCTTGAAAGTCAACGTCTTTAAAACTCGACGCCACTCCCAGAACCAGTTGACGTCGAGTTTCAAGGTATCACTGTGTATCCCGGTAAGGAGAGGTATCATTTAAAAATCCGGCGACAGTCGATTCGGTGCGACCGTATGTTGCATGTGTGCACTTGTAGGCGTTCTTTTAATGCGAGGCTTGTCGCTGCCTCGAGTGAAGCCCTGAAACGCCGGCATATGCTAATCCAATCAAGATTGTTTATCATTAATTAGTGCTGATGACTAAAAATAGCAGAGGCACTAATTCCGGTCTGATAGGGAGAAGACTCGGAGGGATACGTGGTGTCTCGCTACTCTAACACTCCGAGGCCCTGCAGCAAATAACGTGTTTGTTCAATGCAGTTCTTCGTTAAGCACGTTCTTTTGTCCTCGGATGTGTCCCATGTGAGAGGAAGCTGTAGAAACGTGTCTAGAGATTTGTTCTAAGCCTAAATCTCACTTATTGAATGTGTTTTATTTTATTTGTTAAGTTGGTACAGCTGAAATTTTGCATACAGCTTTGGGATTTCAGGACTGGAACACTTTATTACACTTTATTATACACTACAATTTTTTAGACCGGTCCACCTTAAATAGACTGATGCCAAATAAACTTGAGCCCAGTGACGTCGGCAGCATTTCTGAATGCGTTTTTTTTTTTAGTATACATTGATTAGGCATACATTACATTGCGTTGGCTGCCAAAACAGCCCTGACCCGTTGAGACCCCTGAAAGTGTGCTGTGGTATCTGACACCAAGATGTTAGCAGCAGATCCTTTAACTCCGCTAAGTTGTGAGTTGGAGCCTCCAAGGATAGACCTTGTTTGTCCAGCACATCCAACAGATGCTCGATTGGATTGAGATCTGGGGAATTTGGAGGCCAAGTCAACACCTCAAACTCGTTGTTGTGCTCCTCAAACCGTTCCTGAAGCATTTTTGCTTTGTGGCAGGGAGCATCATCCTGCTGAAAGAGGCCACAGCCATCAGGGAATACCGTTTCCATGAAAGGGTGTACAATGGTCTGCAACAATGCTTAGGTAGGTGGTGTGTGTCAAGGTAACATCCACATGGATGGCAGGACCCAAGGTTTCCCTGCAGAACATTGCCCAAGGCATCACACTGCCTCCTCCGGCTTGCTTTCTTCCCATAGTGCATCCTGGTGCCATGTGTTCCCCAGGTAAGCGACACACACACACCCGACCATCCACGTGATGTAAAAGAAAATGTGATTCATCAGATCAGACCTTCTTCCATTGCTACAAGGTCTAGTTCCAATGCTCACGTGCTCCTTGTTGGCGCTTTCGGCGGTGGACAGGGGTCAGCATGGGCACCCTGACTGGTCTGCGGCCTGCTTCTAACACATCAGCTTTGAGGATAAAATGTTCTAATATACCCCACCCACTAACAGGTGCCGTGATGAAGAGATAATCAGTGTTATTCACTTCGCCCGTCAGTGGTCATAATGTTATTCCTGGTCAGTGTATCATAACTATGATACGAGTCTTAAAGTGTATTTGTAACTCAATAGCGTATACAGACAAGGGCTTACCGAAAGTTTGTGGTTATTTTCAATACATAAACATGCCACTATTTGATGCAGGGTTATCTGCGGGAACCAAAGGTCAAAGTTTGCATACATTTACATAAATCTATAAAGTCGATAAGTTAAAACATTACTTTTGTTTGTGCTGTTAATGAAATGAAAGGCAAAATAGTGTATAAAAAAATGCTTTTTTTAATGGGTTCAGGGCTTTAGAAATACGCAGTGTGACCTCATGTTTGGACTAAAATGCAGTTTAGTGTACATATATGTAAAATTATACTACATTCACACCTGCATTCACATATTTGTCAGTTTTAAGTGTTAATGGTGAACATGCTGCATTTCTCTGATCTTTCCTAGTGATTGATGCATAATTAAAACATTTACAGCATTTAGCAGATGCTTTTATCCAAAGCGACTTAGTACTGTGATAGTATATTGTCTAAGCAGTTGAGGGTTAAGGGCCTTGCTCAAGGGCCCAACAGTGGCAACCTGGCAGTAGTAGGACTTTTTTTATTTATTTATTTCTATTTGTTTAAATTTTTTCCCCTCTTTTTTCCCCAATTTTTTATCCCCAGTCTAGTCGTGTCCAATTACCCTGATTGCGTCCTCTATACTGATTCGACCCTTCACCGCTGACTGAGGACGACTCTCAACTGACATGCGCCCCGCCCCCTCCGGTACGCACAGTCAGTACATTTTTCAGCTGCACGAGTCGAGTTCATACACTTGACGAGCACTGTGTACGGAGGGCCACACCCCCATCAGCATTATTCCTCAGCCCTGTGCAGGCGCCATCAGTCAGCCATCAGGGGCCGCAGTCGCACCAGTTATGAGGACCTATGATCCGACTTTCTTACCCTCTAATCCTGAACAACAGCCAATCGTTGTTCATGCTGCCGCCCAGCCCAGTCGGAAAGGCAAAGCTGAGATTCGATACGATGTATTCGAAACCCCAACTCTGGTGAGCTAGCGTACTTTACCGCTGCGCCACCTGAGCCTCAGTAGTGGGACTTGAACAGCAACCTTTCGATTACTAGTTCAGTACCTTAACCACTAGGCTACAACTGCAAGTCATGGCTGCCAATTTGAGTCTTACTAATCACTCACAGTAGCTCAGTGGGTAGTACTGTTGCATCACAGCAATAATGTTCTGGGTTTGATTCCCAGGTGGAGCGGTCCAGGTCCTTTCTGTGTTTTCCCAGTGTTTGCATGGGTTTCCTATGGGTGCTCTGGTTTCCTCCCACAGTTCAAAGACATGCAGTCAGGTTAATTGGAGATACTAAAATTGCCCTTAGGTGTGTGTGTGGTGTGCATGTGTATGTGTGTATGTCTGCATGTCTGCCCTGTGATAGACTAGCGCCCTGTCCAGGGTGTTTGTGCACCTTGTGCCAATTGAGAGCTGGGATAAGCTCCAGCCACAACCTCAAAGAAACAACTCAATTCAGAATGTATATTACAGCATGTTTTGTTCATGGTTTCCATCGGTGCCAAAAAAGAACAGACTGAGAAAAATGAAAATGGCCATCTGAGAAGGATTACAATGCCTTTTTTTTTTTTTAGACTTTGGGACTACAGCAAACCACAGCAAGGGTCATTATCTCTGTATACAGAAGACAAGAAAGCTTGGACTAGTGGTGAATCTTTCTAGAAGATAACAAATGAAATGCTAATAACTTTTTTATTGTCTGTTTTAATTGCCTTTATCCTGGTCGAGGTCGTGCTGGGTTCGATTCATTGGCCAAGATGTAGAAAACGCCACGGACAGGTTGCCAGTCCATCACAGGGCAAAGCTATTTTAGTATTTGGACTTGTGAGAAGAAACTGGGGTACCTGGAAGAAACTCACATGGACACAGTGAGAACATGCAAGCTTCCACACTGTCCACCCAGCCAGGGAATCGAACCCAGGCCCTTGTTGATGTGAAATGACAGCGCTACCCACACTCACTGTTATTCTACACTCTCTGCTTGCCTTGTATTACATTTAGTATGAAGATCCGACAACATTTAATGTGAAAAGTGTGTAAAAAGGGGGGAAAAATCAAGAGAGGAACTACTTTGTCATGACATTTAGCCCATGTTTAAATGTAATAAATGGTAACAAATGGATCATATTAGACTAAGAAGCTTTATAAATTATCAGTCAAACTTTCTGGACACCTCGCCTTGGCAGAAATGCTTTACACTAATTCTGGATTCTCAATGAGCCCGAACACACCTGAAAGCTGTGCAAGAGATACTGGGAGAGCAAAGAGGCAGTGATGCGTGTAATGGAATGCCCTGACAGTCACCCGACCTTAACCCAAATCAAGCTGTCGTAGGAGGGGCTAGACTAAAATGTCTAAGAGGTGCAACAAACCTCGCCAATACAGCACTAAAATACAACCCCAAATCAGAAAGAGTTGGGACAGCTTGGAAACTGCAAATAATAAAAACACAGAGTTTCTTACATTTACTTTGACTTTTATGTGATTGCAGACGGGTGAACCTGAGACATTTCATGTTTTGTCTGGTCAACTTCATTTCATTTATTAATAGGAGACCAAGTGATTTAGTGTTTCAGGTTTTATTTTGTTTTGTCATTCTTCCTGCAAACACGTCTTAACATGTGTAACAGTACGGGGTCGTCATTGTCGCATTTTTCATTTCAGAATTCTCTATTGGGGACAGGACAGGACAGGACTGCAGGCAGGCCAGTCCAGTACCCGTACCCTCTTCTTCCGCAGCCATGCCTTTGTAATGTGTGCAGCATGTGGTTTTGCACTGTCTTGTTGACGTCTTGAAGGCAGCACATGTTGCTCTCAATGTACATTTCTGCATTAATGCTGCCATCACAGAAGTGTAAATGACCTTTGCCAAGGGCACTGACACAACCTCATACCATGACAGACCCTGGCTTTTGGACTTGTTCCTGATAACAGTCTGGATGGTCCTTTTCGTCTTTGGTCCGGAGCACACGGCGTCCATTTTTTCCAAAAAAGACCTGGAATGCTGATTCATCTGACCACAGTACACGTTTCTACTGTGTGATGGTCCATCCTAGATGCCTCCGAGCCCAGAGAAGTCGACGCCGCTTCTGGACATGGTTAACATAAGGCTTCTGTTTTTGCACAGTAAAGTTTTAAGTGGCGTTTGTGCATGTAACTCTGTATTGTAGTGCTTGGCAAACGTTTGCCAAAGTAATCCCTCACCCATGTGGTTATATCAGCTATTGTTGAGTGGCGGTTCTTGATGCAGTGCCGTCTGAGGGATTGAATAGCACGGGCGTTCGGCTTAAGCTTGCGCTCTTGGCCTTTGCGCACTGAAATTCCTCCTGATTCCTTGAATGGTTTAATGATATTATGCACTGTAGAGGGAGAAATATGCAAATCCTGTCCAGTCTTTCTTTGAGGTTCATTGTTTTTAAACTTTTTTATCATTTTCTCATGCATTTGTTGACACACTGGAGATCCTCTGATCATCTTTGCTCATCAAAGACTCAGCCTTTCCTGGATGCTGCTTTTGTACCAAACCATGATTACAATCACCTGTTTGGAATCACATCATTATTTAGTTTTTTTCACCTCATTACTAGCTCTAAATTGCCCCCATCCCAACTTTTTTTGGAATCTGTTGCAGGTTTCAAATGCCGGAATGGAGGTATATTAACAAATGAAATGAAGTTGAGCAGATAAAACATGAAATATCTCAGGTTCATCCTGTCTGCAATCAAATAAAAGTAAATGTTTTTTTTTTATTATTATTATTATTTGCAATTTCCTTTTTCTGATTTGAGGTTGTAAAAAAGCAAGGTACGCTGGTCTCCTTATACCTCGTGAAAACATGCAGATAGTGGAATAAATGCTCCTAGGTGTAAGTGTGTGTGGTTTTCTCCAATGGACTGGCACACCGTCCAGGGTATTTCTACCAGCATTTCCAATTTAGGCTCTGGAATTACATTAACCCTGATGAGAATAAATAAAAACAAATACATTTGTTATAGTTTTAATCTAGTCTTGTCAATTTGAGTCAACTAGCATTGAATCATTTTAGTAAATAAAAATGTAATATTGCAGCTCAAGGGATTTTATAACGATACTGTAATAAGCAAATTTAATATAATTCAGTAACCTTCAGAGAATAGTTCAAACACTAAAAACTGCAACTGACAGGTAAATAAAATCACTTATATAGAATAAATTATATGCTTTTAACGTTTTGTTAAAACAGTGAAAAAGCTCTTTCCTCTTCCAGTATGACCCGTACCCCTGTGGACAAATCGATTCAGTATGGTTTAACAAGCTTGGTGTGGAGGAACTTCTTGACCTGAATCTTACTAAATAAACATCTCTGAAATAAACTGCAACATCAACATTGAGCCAGGCCTTGTAATCCATAATGAATATGCACAAATTCCCACAGACACACACATCAAATCTTGTGGAAATCCCATTAATATTAATATGGACTTAATACCAATGGTTATAAAATGAGATTTCCAACACACTCATGGTCAGGTGTCCACATATTTTTGTACATGAAGTGTACTGTAAATTTAGTTTGTCCTGTAGATCTAATCAGATGACACTTTACTGTTGTGTGTTTTGGTTCAGGCGTCCACATACTTTTGTACATAGTGTTCATGTGTGTCAATTTAGTTTGTAGCTCTAATCAAATCAAATGACACTGGTTTGTTGGGTGATTTGGTTCAGGTGTCCACATACTTATGGTATAACAGTATACACACACCTACATCATGCACATGGATTAATCTACCAGCCATCTCTTTGTTTCTATTTTATCCATTTCCCCATTTTCTCCCTATCTCATCGTATCCAGTTGCCCTGGTTCTACAGGTCCATTATCACCCATTTCTGTGGAGGCGCCATCAACCAGCCAGCAGAGGCCGTAATTGCAGCAGTGATAGGGAATCCTTCCGGCCCTCCCACCCGGCAGGCGCCTGGCCGGCCGGTAGCCAAGCTCAAATTCGAACTCTAGCTTTTTTTTGTTTAATTAAAAAATTTTTTTTTTTTCCTTTTTCTCCCCCTTTAGCGCATCCAATTGTTCAATTTGCATCGTGCTTCCTCTCTGTCTATGCCGAACCCTGCCCTGACCGAGGAGATCGAAGCTAACCCACGCCCCCTCCGAAACATGGGCAGCAGCCGGATGCATTTTTGCCACCCACACATTGATGAGTGTTGTGCCACTTAGCGTTGCATGTGGAGAGACGCACCCCAAGGGCACTCTTCCTCATCTCTGTGCAGGTGCCTCTAATCAGCCGGCAGAGGTCGTAATCGCATTCTCACCCACATCCGGTTCTTTGTCCCGCCCCCCAACTGAGCAACCAGCCAATCGTTGCTCATACAGCCACTCGGCCTCAAACCGGTAAGGCAAAGCTGGATATGATACAGTGTACTCAGAATCCAGCTCCGGTTGCAGCGTGTCTTTTTACCGCTGCGCCACCTGAGCGGCAACTCACAAGCTTTTAATACATTAGCACTGATGGGCTAGCGCGCTTTACCGTTGCGCCATGCGGGCACCCCATCCATCTCTTTATACTCTGATAAATAGCCAACCTGCATTTTTCATTTATGTACCCACCACTTTTCACCCCTAACTTTACCACCCATAGCAGTTGGATTTATATTCAAAGATTAATCATGCCAGTTGATTCTTAGGGCTGGGACGGTGGTTTGGTTGGTAGTACTGTCACCTCACAGCAATAAGTCCCGGGGAATAATAGGGATCAGTACATGACTCTCTATGCAAGATACAGATCCCCATATGATCCCACCCCAAGCAGGTGGAAAGGATGGGGTCGGCTACTGGACGTGTCAGTTACGGCTCTCCTCGGTCAGTGGAGAGGAGGTGAGCAGAAGTGTAGAGGTGGACATACATATCAGGTTATTGGATATGACTAGATGCAAAAGCCACTTGCAGGCCAAAACCCTTAGGGTTTTAAGTGGGTTCCTAGTAGTATTTATGCCCAATTTTACATGATTAGTATGGCACTGAGGTCAACTCAAGGTGAACCGAATCTCAAATGGCCTATTTCTGTCTACACAGTGTAATTCATAGGGTACAAATTAGGGTACAATGAGGAGTGTTCTACACCTTTAATCCTTTCATTCTTCCTTTTCGCTTTTAGTACTGGTTCAAAGACGGCTTTATATTTGTTCTTTGTCATGTAAATGCTCCGTAGAGGGTGGCTTTATCTCAAATATACGAATGTGACATGTCATCCAGGCAGTTTCATCTCATTTCCTTTACATTCCTACAACCCCAAATCAGAAAAAGTTGGGACAGCATGGTTTCTTACATTTACACTTACTTTGACTTTTATTTAATAGCAGACAGGATGAACCTGAGATATTTCATGTTTCATCTGCTCAATCCATTTAATTTATTAATAAACATCCATTCCTCCATTTCAGGCCTGCAACACATTCCAAAAAAAGTTGGGACAGTAAAGCATTTAGCACTTTGTAATGTTGCTATTCCTTTTCACCACACTTAAAAGATGTTTTGGCACAGAGGAGACCAAGTGATTGTGTTTCAGCTTTTATTTTGTACCATTCTTCCTGCAAACACGTCTTAAGATGTGCAGCAGTACAGGGTTGTTGTGGTCACATTTTTCATTTCAAAATTCTCCACACATTCTCTATTTGGGACAAGTCAGGACTGCAGGCAGGCCAGTCCAGTACCCGTACCCTCTTCTTCCACAGCCATGCCTTTGTAATATGTGCAGCAGGTGGTTTTGCATCGTCTTAATGAAAAATGCATGGACGTCCCTGGAAAAGACGACGTCTTAAAGGCAGCACTTGTTGCTCTAAGATCTCAATGTACTTTTTTGCATTAATGCTGCCATCACAGAAATGTAAATGACCTTTGCCAAGGGCACTGACACAAACCCATTCCTGATAACAGTCTGGATTTTTTTTTGTCTTTGGTCCAGAGCACACAGATTTTCCAAAAAAGACCTGGAATGCTGATTCATCTGACCACAATACACGTTTCCACTGTGATGGTCCATCCTAGATGCCTCAGAGCCCAGAGAAGTTGATGCCGCTTCTGGACATGGTTAATATAAGGCTGCTTTTTTGCACAGTAAAGTTTTAAGTGGTATTTGTGCATGTAACTCTGTATTGTAGTGCTTGACAAAGGTTTGCTAAAGTAATCCCTCACCCATGTGGTTATATCAGCTATTGTTGAGTGGCGGTTCTTGATGCAGTGCTGTCTGATGGAATGAAGATCACGGGTGTTTAGCTTAAACTTGGGCCCTTGACCTTTACGCACTGAAATTCCTCCCGATTCCTTGAATCTTTTAATAATGATATTATGCACTGTAGAAGAGAAATATGCAAATCCTTTCCAATCTTTCTTTGAGGTTCATTGTTTTTAAACATTTTAATACTGGAGAAACTCCAGACAAACTGGAGATCCTCTGATCATCTTTGCTCATCAAAGACTTCCCTGGATGCTGCTTTTGTACCAAACCATGATTACAATCACCTGTTTGGATGTTTATTAATAAATGAAATGAAGTTGAGCAGATAAAACATGAAATATCTTGGGTTCAAACTGTACTGCATTTTTATTTTATATGCATTTTCCATACTGTCCCAACTCTTCTGATTTAGGGTTGTAAGACTACCCCAAGTTTTGACCACTGCACATTTTACCGATGTGTGTAGGGACCACGTGCTTTTTCAGCATTAGGTTTTAGTGCTACTCAGGAAAGATGCCTAGCATCAAGACTATAAAAACCATAAAAAGAGAACATTATCAGCGTACCTAGGAGAATTGCTGCCGGTTAAACTGTCACGCCTATTTGTATTTCTCCTTTTTCGCAGACATTTTGCGAACACACTCTTCAGATTACTCCTCTCATCAGCCGTCCAGCAATCACCAGAAAATTGAGAATTACAGCTCAGTTCCAGATCCAGCCTATAAGAGTCGAAATTAATCGCATGTTCCCCCGCTACTCTGCTAAACAGCCATGCCTGTTGCGCGCCGTCGCGAACGGCCTAGATCCCCGATACGCCGCCAGATTACCACCTGCCCGGACATTACAGAATCAATTCTGCATCAATTTAGCATTAAGCTGCATAACAGATTCATTGTACGCTTTGATAGAAACGCTGAAATGGGAAATCCGAAGCTTCATCAAGTGTGTGGAAAGGAGGAAAATTGGTTTAAAAAAATTGGTGCCTAAGGAGGAGCGGCGCAATCAGACGGAGAACAAAGCCAGAACTGAGCTATAGCCTTACGTCTCGACGGCAAGGGAAATTTTGAACTGCCTGTGCAATTTTAAATATTTTTTATGATCCCTGAGGGTAGAAAGTAAGACTTAAAAAAAAAAAATCAACTTTTTTAAAAGAAAGCCAGAGGCTTTTAAGCTGTCAAAACTTTTTCTTTATATTCTGTACAATATTAACATTCAGGCATCTACATACACCGACTAGGCATTACATTATGACCACTGACAGGTGAAGTGAATAACACTGATCATCTCCATCACGGCACCTGTTAGTGGGTGGGATATATTAGGCAGCAAGTGAACATTTCATCCATTTTATAAAAATGGGCGAGTGTAAGGGCCAAATCGTGATGGCTAGACGACTGGGTCAGAGCATCTCCAAAACTGCAGCTCTTGTGGGGTGTTCCCGGTCTGCAGCGGTCAGTATCTATCAAAAGTGGTCCAAGGAAGGAACAGTGCTAAACTGGCGACAGGGTCATCCAACAGATGAGCTACTGTAGCTCAAATTGCTGAAGAAGTTAATGCTGGTTCTGATAGAAAGTGTCAGAATACACAGTTTGTTGTGTATGGGGCTGCATAGTCGCAGACCAGTCAGGGTGCCCATGCTGACCCCTGTCCACCACCGAAAGTGCCAACAATGGGCACGTGAGCATCAGAACTGGACCACGGAGCAACGGAAGAAAGTGGCCTGTTATGATGAATCACGTTTTCTTTTACATCATGTGGATGCCCTGGGGAGCACATGGCACCAGGACGCACTATGGCAAGAAGGCAAGCCGGAGGAGGCAGCGTGATGCTTTGGGCAATGTTCTGCTGGGAAACCTTGGGTCCTGCCATCCATGTGGATGTTACTTTGACACGTACCACCTACCTAAGCATTGTTGCAGACCATGTACACCTGTACATGTACAGACCATGTATGGCTGTGGCCTCTTTCAGCAGGATAATGCGCCCTGCCACAAAGCAAAAATGCTTCAGGAATGGTTTGAGGAGCACAACAACGGGTTTGAGGTGTTGACTTGGCCTCCAAATTCCCCAGATCTCAATCCAATCGAGCTTCTGTGGGATGTGCTGGACAAACAAGTCCGATCCATGAAGGCCCCACCTCGCAACTTAGAGGAGTTAAAGGATCTGCTGCTAACATCTTGGTACCAGATACCACAGCACACTTTCAGGGGTCTAGTGGAGTCAGAAAGGACCCACTGAGCCACTATTGTGATACAAATGTTAGTAAGTAGGGTGTGAATCCAGGGTTCTCCCAGGACAAGCATGAGACCCATTATGACCATGACATGAATAAAGTGGTTATTAAAGATACATGATTTAATGTAAGAGTAAACAAGGGAATACTTTTAGCAGCTAGTCCTAAGCCATGTTACCTTGTATAGAACATTGTGTGTATGCGAGTTCTGACATTTGCACCATTTTACACTTTTACCATCCAAATCTGACATTACCATCCACTTCCTCAATATGTCAAAGCTTTGCCCATGCTGCTATGATCTGCCATGCTCAATTTGCCAAGGCAAAAGTGTGAGGTGTGTGTGAACGGCTCTGCAAATCTCGGCATGGTCCTGGCACTGCTTCATAGAGTAATGTTAATGTTGCACCATCTACACAATACATGTAAAACCTGTGTAATAAACTACAATTTAAAGATGATATATATGTATAATTGTCATACCGAGCAGGATAATTAGATTTGTACACTTGGTCCAGCTGGTCGAGGCTGTACCTGGCTCGTACTTCAGATGGACCCCATCGATCGATTGCGCAACTCTAACATAACAAACTTCTTTATTGTTCATATAAATGCTAATTTTGTCAATATTTTGCATATTTCAGGCAATATGCTTGCCATATCCTGTTCTGATCCTGCTTAATAACTTCTATTAGGGATGTAACGATGCACCACAAGACAGTTAAAAATCGATTCACATGTGTAACGATTCAAAACGGTTTACATGTACAATGAATCAATATTCACTTTAAACAGCAGAGGGCACTGGCGCTAGTCACCTCGCCTGGTTGACGTCACTACAGGGTTGCCAGGTTCGAAATTTTCCAGCCAGATTTATTCATGTGAGGATACTTTCTTTATGTGTATTATTTATTTATTTATTTAATGTGGCATTGGTTTTAAATGTTTATTTCCGGAAAATGTGCAGCATTGTTTTGTATAGTTTGTACCTACCTCAGAAATAAAAGGGCGTTCTTTATGTAGATAAATAAAAGATAAGCACAAATACAGTGTTTTTTTTTTTTTTAAGATAAATAATAAAAGGAAACTGTCATCATTTGTCTTCAATTTAATTTTGTTAAAAAAATGGGGAAAAAGGCCGCTCAGGTGGCTCAGCGGTAAGAACACACGCTGGAACCAAAGCTGGGATCTCAAATACATCGTATCGAAGCTCAGCTGGCTGAGCGGCCACATGAACAACGATTGGCCTGTTGTTCAGATATGGGCGGGACTAAGCCGGATGGGGTCTCTCTCCCATGACTGGTGCGATTACGACCTCTGCTGGCTGATTGATGGCGCCTGCACAGAGATGAGAAAAAAGTGCTCTAAGGGTGTGTCTCTCCGTACACAACGCTGAGCTGCACTGCACTCGTCAAATTGAAGGTGATGAGATGCATACGGCATGCTGCCCACGTGTCGCAGGGGGCGTGGGTTAGCTTCGTTCTCCTCAATCAGAGCAGGGATCGGCATTGGAAAAAATCGTATCGTGAAATCGCATCGCATCAGGGGTAGAGTTTATCATTTACATCACATTACATTTACATTTTTAGCATTTAGCAGACGCCTTTATCCAAAGCGACTTACAATTGAGACAGTATACATCGCAAGCATTTGAGGGTTAAGGGCCTTGTTCAAGGGCCCAACAGTGGCAAGCTGGCTGATGCGGGGATTGATCCAGCAACTTCTGATTACTAGTCCTGTACCTTAACTGCTGTGCTACCACTGCCCTTTATCGTTACATCCCTAACTTCTATACAATATCTGCTAAACATGTCGATTTGTTATGGTTTCTTTTCCCCACCCTGTTAAGTCCATTGGCTCATTTCATATCACCCCCTTTTTGATACGGGTCCCTTTTTAGTAGCCATTTGTATCTTTACCCTTGTCTTAATGTTCATTTTGTTAATAAATCTCCAAGCCTTTGTTTCAGCATCTCTTGCCTTGAGTTCCTTGCTTATTTTATTCATTTTATTTTTAGTTTGACCCGTATATAGCCAGGAGCATATCTAAAGAGGTTCAAGTCTAAGCCAAGATCAAGTTCGAAGTATATCCCTGTACACTACATGGTCATAAGTATGTGGACGCTAGTATTGATTGTATGTGCTTCCAACTGGTGGCAGTAGTTTGAAGAAGGTGCTATCCTGTTCCTCAGGGTAAACACGTGTAAACACTTTGTAATTTTTTATTTTTATATTCTTGAAAGCTGCTGTAACAATACAAATTTCCCCCTGTGGGATAATAAAAGGCTATCTTATCTTATCTTGACCCATTCCGACTATTTTGACACTAGATAATGGACTTTACGTGCCTATGCTGTTATTTAGGCTTTTATTCTAATTGCTGGATTTGCCCCAATTGGCTTTGTGTCTTTAAAGAAAGGGGCAATTGCTGAAAAGGGACTCCTTGTCACTGGGGCAATCGCAGCCTCTGCAGACCGCTGATCACAACTGGCAACAAAAGGCATGGCTTTCCACACACAATACTGGGCTCTGTGAGACCCCACCCCTGGTGGGTGAAAAGAAGTGATTTGTGTGTCTGCTGGAGGGGAAAATGGAAAAAAACAAAAATAATAGCCGGATAAGTCAGCCTTATTTTTGTAGACTGGTTATTATAACCTGTTTTTTAGGAATTAACCCATAGATAAATAATGAAAAAATAACACATAAATAATTGATTCATTAGTAATATTAATAATTAAATAATAATTTACATTTAATTAATAAAAAGTAATATTTATTTAATAATAATTAATAAAAATTAAATGCATTTAATTAATTAAAAAATATTGAATTATAATTAATAAAAAAAACCTGAACAATAACCTGTCTCACACAAGAGAATAAAACAACTTAATAGGCACATTGACAGAAATCGGGACAAGTTCAAGCTAAAACGCTAGCAAACCCAGACAGGCTGGAGATGAGAGAAATACATCTCGGGTTGTCTGAGCTAGCGTTTCATTAATGTGATCGACGTCTTGAATAGCCGGATAGTTCTAGGCAGATGTACCATTAGACAAGATGTGCCAAATGTGATTGGAAAAGGGCAACACATTCTTTATCTTGACCATTCGTAGGTGCTTTATGCAGAATTTAACAGCTAGGTGGTAAATTACAAACACATTGGAATGATTTGTTTATATCCTGCTCCCTATTTCAAATGGAAGTCCATCATGTTTCTGTTTTAAAAGTACAGGGGCGGTGAAGGTGTGTTTATAAGGTGTATAAATAATTAAGGTTTTGGAGGTGTCCGGGTGGCGCAGTACTAGCACACCACCCACTAGCACACCAGCGCCAAGATTCTGAACTACTCGGTTTGAAACTCGCATTGCCACCGGTCTGCTAGGTGCCATCTATTGGGCATAATTTGCAGAGCCTGCAGCAAGACACTGTTCTGCTTACACATACACACACCCATTCACCTATAGGACAATTCAGTGTCTCCAGTTAACCTGACCATGTTTTTGGACTGTGGGAGGAAACCTGTACCTTAACCTCTAGGCTACAACTGCCCTACAAACATAACTGCAAATCTGCTGCTGTTGGGCCCTTGCGCAAGGCCCTGAACCCTCAATTGTTCAGACTGTATACTGTTACAGTGCTGTAAGTCGCTTTAAATAAAGGCGTCTGCCAAATGCCATTTGCCATCGTTAGAGCATTTGCTGTACTTTAAGCCACTTCCAGCTCATTCGTGACCGTAGGACCCAAAAAATGCTGACCAATAAATAAATAACTAACACTGCTGTGTTAAAACACTAATTTTCAGTGTGGTTACCATGGTTACAAAAAATCTAAACCCTGACAGCCGTAGCGCGCACACATCCTGGGTGTGTATTTATGAACAGGCGAAAGTCTTTCCTGTACTGGCATGGTCACTGAGCCCTACTGACTGCCAGCTGTCACTGAGAGAGAGAGAGAGGAAAGTAGGGTTTGGGGGGAAGGGAGGATCGAAACAGAAGTGTAAATGTAAAAAAAAAAAAAAAAACACAAACCCTAGGGTACTTCATCACTTTATCACTTCAGTCTGTCATCATCCTCGAATAAAACAAGCTTATACACTAGATAGCCAAGAGCATGTGGTCATACAGCAATATCATTTACTAACAGGTGTAAACAGTAAAATCATATACAGTAAATTGCAGCAGCAGTTTGGGGAAACGCGCATATCTCTTCCAGTATGGCTAGGTCCATAAAGCAAGGTTTGGACCAGTTTGATTTGGAGAAACTCTATTGGTCTGCGTGAAAGCCTGACCTCAACCAATCAATTGTGAGGCAATTCCATATGCTCTTTGAATAGTGAAGGCAAGCAATAGTGAGGCACAGGGAAGCCAGCACCATATTAATGTTTGTAGTTTTTGTCTGATGATCAGGTGTCCACATACTTTTGGGGGAAAGCTCTGGCAGTGCGTGGCTCTCCGCATAGAAAACTGGGTTCTGTAAGACCCAACCCCTAGCACCCTAGCAGGTAAAAAGAAGCGATCTGCGAGCTTATCGGAAAAATGGGGGGAAAGCTACAAAAACAAATCTTAGCAACACAAAACAACAGACCAATAAGCCAGCTTTTTTTGTAGACTGGTTACCATAGCTTAACACATGTAACTTACCCTTTGTATGGTGAATGTATGACATGACGGTGAATAATGAGAGCTAATGTACCTGTATTATAGCATTTAGATTATTTTCCCATACTCAGAATCAATTCAAGGTGTCCACATACTTTTGCTGACGTTGTGACTCTGCATGGCACAGACTGGCAAAGAAGAACAAGTATTGTGAGGAATTGAACATTTACCACTGTAAAGTGTAAGGTCTTCGCCCAACTGTGGATGAACGGATGGTGCATTGGTAGCCTGGTGGGTAGAGCTTTGGGTTATCAATTGAACGGTTGAGAGTTTGAATCCCAGTTCTGCCATGCAGTAACTGTTGGGCCCTTGAGCAAGGCCCTTTACCCCTCTCAGCTCCAGGGGTGCCATGGAATGGCAGTCCCTGGGGTCTGACCCCAGCTTCCAAACAAGCTGGGATATGCGAAGCAAGAATTTCATTATGTATATATGACAAATGAAGGCATTCTATTGTATTCTATATCTCAAACTCTCTCGGCCGGCCGGCCACACAGACACACAGATTGGCTGTGTGCCTATAGAGGGAGGGACGATGGCTAAAAAAGGGTTTCCTCGTCACTGTTGACCACTGATCATGACTGGCAGTGTGTGGCTCTCCAGACACAGTACTGGGCTTTGTGGGAACCCGCCCCTAGCAGGTGAAAAGAAGCGATCTGCAAGTGTGTTGGATAAAAAAAATAGGGGGAAAGCTCTGGCAGTGTGACAAAAACAGTGAATAATGAGAGCTAATGTACCTGTATTATGGCATTTAGATTGTTTTCCTATACTCAATCAATTCCGAACTTTTAAATCATATCTAATGTGCAGAAAATCTCTGTGTAATCAGAGCTTGAGTAAACCTATTATATTTTTGATGAATAATTATATATATATATATATATATATATATATATATATATATATATATATATATATATATATATATATATATATATACAGTGTATCACAAAAGTGAGTACACCCCCCACATTTCTGCAAATATTTTATTATATCTTTTCATGGGACAACACTATAGACATGAAACTTGGATATAACTTAGAGTAGTCAGTGTACAACTTGTATAGCAGTGTAGATTTACTGTCTTCTGAAAATAACTCAACACACAGCCATTAATGTCTAAATAGCTGGCAACATAAGTGAGTACACCCCACAGTGAACATGTCCAAATTGTGCCCAAAGTGTCAATATTTTGTGTGACCACCATTATTATCCAGCACTGCCTTAACCCTCCTGGGAATGGAATTCACCAGAGCTGCACAGGTTGCTACTGGAATCCTCTTCCACTCCTCCATGATGACATCACGGAGCTGGTGAATGTTAGACACCTTGAACTCCTCCACCTTCCACTTGAGGATGCGCCACAGGTGCTCAATTGGGTTTAGTCCATCACCTTTACCTTCAGCTTCCTCAGCAAGGCAGTTGTCATCTTGGAGGTTGTGTTTGGGGTCGTTATCCTGTTGGAAAACTGCCATGAGGCCCAGTTTTCGAAGGGAGGGGATCATGCTCTGTTTCAGAATGTCCCAGTACATGTTGGAATTCATGTTTCCCTCAATGAACTGCAGCTCCCCAGTGCCAGCAACACTCATGCAGCCCAAGACCATGATGCTACCACCACCATGCTTGACTGTAGGCAAGATACAGTTGTCTTGGTACTTCTCACTAGGGCGCCGCCACACATGCTGGACACCATCTGAGCCAAACAAGTTTATCTTGGTCTCGTCAGACCACAGGGCATTCCAGTAATCCATGTTCTTGGACTGCTTGTCTTCAGCAAACTGTTTGCGGGCTTTCTTGTGCGTCAGCTTCCTTCTGGGATGACGACCATGCAGACCGAGTTGATGCAGTGTGCGGCGTATGGTCTGAGCACTGACAGGCTGACCTCCCACGTCTTCAACCTCTGCAGCAATGCTGGCAGCACTCATGTGTCTATTTTTTAAAGCCAACCTCTGGATATGACGCCGAACACGTGGACTCAACTTCTTTGGTCGACCCTGGCGAAACCTGTTCCGAGTGGAACCTGTCCTGGAAAACCGCTGTATGACCTTGGCCACCATGCTGTAGCTCAGTTTCAGGGTGTTAGCAATCTTTTTATAGCCCAGGCCATCTTTGTGGAGAGCAACAATTCTATTTCTCACATCCTCAGAGAGTTCTTTGCCATGAGGTGCCATGTTGAATATCCAGTGGCCAGTATGAGAGAATTGTACCCAAAACACCAAATTTAACAGCCCTGCTCTCCATTTACACCTGGGACCTTGACACATGACACCAGGGAGGGACAACGACACATTTGGGCACAATTTGGACATGTTCACTGTGGGGTGTACTCACTTATGTTGCCAGCTATTTAGACATTAATGGCTGTGTGTTGAGTTATTTTCAGAAGACAGTAAATCTACACTGCTATTCAAGCTGTACACTGACTACTCTAAGTTATATCCAAGTTTTATTTCTATAGTGTTGTCCCATGAAAAGATATAATGAAATATTTGCAGAAATGTGAGGGGTGTACTCACTTTTGTGATACACTGTATATATATATATATATATATTGATTTGTGTATTTACATGACCCGTCTTTGTTTGCCACTGATCGAACCTAGAGCTCCTCATGTATTAATGAGTCCTCATCAAAGAACGACGATACTGTATACATGATCTCTGTAATTTATTTGCTAAACACAGCGTCCCGTTTCATACCAGCACAAAACTGGGACTGGCAACCCAGACCAGTCAAGTTTACCATACCACTTCAACTGACTCGAGACTGAAGCTGTTGAACAGAGTGTATCTTTTTTGATATTAAACAACATTCTGCGTATAAGTAAGGCAACTGAATGGTGCTAAAGAGCTGCCAGCTTGGCACTGCCTACCCTGGATGCGTATGGTTCTTCCATCTGCTTAATTTTTAGTCATACAGTGTGCTTCTGGTAAAAATAATGTCATACATACAGAAGTAAAAATCACTAAACTGAAAATGTCAGTCTGACAATACTCAGACTTATGCTGTATATATGTATACGTAAATATATGTATGTATCTATGTATATTTATATATATTATATATATATATATATATATATATATACACACACACACACACACCAATTAGGCATAACATTATGACCACTTTCCTAATATTGTGTTGGCCCCCCTTTTGCTGCCAAAACAGCCCTGACCCGTCAAGGCATGGAATCTGACACCCTGTTGGATCGGACCACCCATGACCCTGTCGCCAGTTTACCATTGTTCTTTCCTTGGACCACTTTTGATAGATACTGACCACTGCAGACCGGGAACACCCCACAAGAGCTGCAGATTTGGAGTCGTCTAGCCATCACAATTTGGCCCTTGTTAAACTCGCTCCATTTTTCCTGCTTCTAACACATCAACTTTGAGGATAAAATGTATCACTTGCTGCGTAATATATCCCACCCACTAACAGGTGCCGTGATGAAGAGATAATCAGTGTTATTCACTTCACCTGTCAGTGGTCATAATGTTATGCCTGGTCGGTGTATATATAAGACCTAACATCACTGTATGCTATTAAACACGGTGGAGGTAGTGTCATGCTCTTGAACTGTTCAGCTGGCAGTAAACTGTTACACAGGTGGACAGGGGGTCTGTCTGAAAACCTAGTGAGCTCTCTACATAGACAGCATCCTATTCACTCCCAAAAAGAAGGCAGTCTAAATTCTTAGATGCTCTGAAATGCTGCCTTATGCTTATTCTGAGCAATATTCTGATTGAATAATGAGGGAGCAACAAACTTGGTAAAGCACTTTTAATTCTCAACCCTACATAACAGCTTTGGGATGAAGTGGACCGTTGATAAGCCACACCTTATCGTTTAGCATCACTAATAATGCTGCGAGGAGAACAGTGCCCCAACCAAAAATATCAAACCAACACCATACTGTAATCTGTGGACTGAAAGTGTCCACTAATAAAAGACTAAAGAAAGATCAACACATTCCAAATGAGGAAAGAAAATAGCTTTAGTCTGCTAATAGGGTTTGTGTTTTTAATATGGAGAATTGTTAGTTTAACAGCATTTAAAAACCCCAACAACCCTGCTGTACCTGTATAGACATCAGAGCAACACACTGAGAATGGTCCACCATCCAAACACCCATCATTTGGTGACTGGGATTCCTATGGGGGTTCCTTTTGATTGATCACTGGGACAACGAGCAACAGATGGGCTACAGTTGGTAAGGGACAATGGTAGCCTAGTGGGTAGAGCTTTGAGCTACCAATCAGAAGGTTGTGCCATGCAGCAAGGGCCTTGACTTGGCACTCTGACCCCAGCTTCCAAACAAGGTGGGATATGTGTAAAAAGAGTTTCTTGTACTGTACTGTACTGTACTGTACACATGTATACGTATATATGACAAATAAAGGCATTATACAGTACATTGGTATACCTACACTGTTCATACGTACGGTAAATAATCATAATAATTGCGCGTATCAGATAAGTGTACCTAATAAAGTGCTCAGTGATTGTACTGCTTCTACATGCTTTTACTAAAGATTTTAGTTTTACTAAAGACAGAGAAATAAACAAATTAACAGACAGAACAAATACAATTCTTAACACAGTAAAATGAAATGCACCCCGATCTCTTCACATGCTTTAATGGGACCTGATTAAACTTTAACATTGCTTAATCCTTACAGAGAACATGCTAATTGGCCGTCTAGCCTTTCAGGACCAACCGTTCTTTGAAGTATAATTAAGAACGGCCAGTAAGAGGACAGTTTAAACATCAATCTGTATTTGCTTTTAATATGATGACAAAGAGAAGTAATCAAGAAGAGAGAATAAAGGGAACCAGGATGGGGATTGCAGGGGGGGGTCAGTACGCTTTCACACAATAGCTTCTAGTCATTTCAACCACACTGACAGGTGCATGAAAGCAAGCATACAGCTATACAAATTTGACAGACAATTGTTGGCACATGAATGGGTTATAAGCCACATTTAAATTTGTCTAATATACACTATGTGGATATAGATATTGGGACACCTACAGATCTTGTTCTAAATCCACAGGCATTATTATGGAGGTGCCTCCATCCCCTCATTCCTCTTGCTGGTATAACAGCTTCCAATCTTCTGGGAAGGCGTGTTCGTGGAAACCTTTGTCCCTTTTATCCAGAAGAGCATTTCTGAGGTCAGACACTGATGTTGGACAAGAGGGCCTGGCTTGTATCTCTGTTTTAGTTCATCCCAGAGGTGTTAGATGAGGTTGAGGTCAGAATTCTGTGTGGGCCAAGCAAGTTCTTCCACACTAAACTCACCCAATCATGCCTTTATGGACCTTGCGTTTGGCAGATGCTTTTATCCATAGCGACTTACAGTACAGTACTGTGCCAGTTTATTGTCTAACCATTTGAGGGTTAAGAGCCCTGTTTAAGGACTCGACAGTGGCAACCTGACAGTGGTGGGGCTTGAACCAGCGAATTTTTGATTACTAGTCCAGTACCTTAACCACTAGGCTACAACTACCCTCGTGCTACAACTCCTACTCCCTCGGGCTACAACTTATGCTGAATCAGGAAAGGTCCCTCACCAAGCTTGGAAGCAACAAAGTTGGAAGCATGTCCCTTTATTTTATAACGAGGTAAGCCAACCCCTGAAAAACAGACCCTCTTCCAAAATAATCCCTCATCCACTAAACTCTACAGCTGGCACAATGCAGTAAGGCAGGTAACATTCCCTAGCCGTTTGCCATATCCAGACTCTTCTATCACACGGCCACATTGAAAAGAATGATTGTCACTTCACAGAACACATTTGCACTGCTGCAGAGTCCAGTGGTGGTATTTTTTACACTACTTCTTCCAATGCTTGCCATTGTGCTGGGTGATGTATGGCTTCCTTGCAGTTAGCTCCAGGTGCACAGTTTTGAGCTGATGTTACTGAGGTTTGGAACTCTTCAGCTATTGAGTCAGGAGAGTGTTGGCGACTTTTGTGCACTCGGCGACCCTACTCTGTAACTTTACCTGGTCTGCCACTTCTTGGTTGAGTTGCTGTGGCTCCTAAATGCCTCCAATTGTCAATAATAAGCACCCACGGTTGATCGTGGAATATCTAGGAGGGAAGGAATTACACAAACTGACTTGTCGCAACTGTGGCAACTTGTTACATTTCCATACATGAATTCCGTGAGCTCTTGTCTCTTGAGCGCATGTCTAGGGGCTTGATTTTATATACACGTGTCAATGACAGCCATACAACAACAGCCATATTAACCCTTACATAATATTAAACCCTACTGCTAATCTGTATGATCTAAAGTTGGGTTACGACATTAATTAACCACTGGTAACTCAATCACGACCTTTAATGTGCTTTAGCTGCGATGTGTTATAGGAACACCATCCTCAAGGTGTGTTGCCACCATGGTGAAAACTAAGGAGCTGTCACAGAAGCTGAGAGGGGAGATAATTGCACTAAAAGGGCAACTGGTATAAGAAGATTTCCAAGCAAGAGACACCATTGAGAGTATTGTTTGGAAGTTCTAGACTTATGGCTCAGCAGCAAACCTGGTTGGATTTGGAAGAAAGTCCAAAATTTTATTCACTGGTGATTAATGACCTGATTATCATAGGGATAAATGTGCCAGTGGCAACCATAAGAAGATTTTGCAACAACCAAAGACTTCAAGGCCAGGCCCTACGACCAAGAAGAACAGGAAGGGTCGACAGACCAGAAGAATACCAGAAAAACACCAGTAATACACCAGAAGAAATTTGGATGAGACTTCAGAGTTCTGGGACACTGTGCTATGGAGTGACCAATCGAAATGTAACCCATCTGGCCATGTGGATGAGCCATTTTTGTCTGGCAAAAAAAAGGCAAGGCTTATGGTCAGAAGAATACTACCCCCACAATCAAGCTGGGGGTGGTTCAGTGACGACATGGGGATTTCTTTCTGGTGCACATGTGCCTATCATTATAGATTCATAAATACATAAATACCAAGGTATGTTGAGGCAGAATCCTGTACCTCCTGTGGTGACACTGAATCTTGGTGACAGTTGGACTTTCCAGCAAGACCACGATCCCAAGTACACTTCTGAGTTAACCAGTGCTTGGTTACGAAATCAGTCCTAGAATATCCTGGAGAGGCCTTTTTAATCTCCAGATTTAAATCACATAGAAACTCAACGCCCGCGGGAGCTTAAACGACGTATGATTGTCTTAAAATACTCTGTAAAATCGTACATAAACTGCGTCTCTCACAATGCATGCCGATTTTGTGACCGGCAAAGTGACCGCATCCCACCACTAGATGGCAGTGTTTCCACATCAGTGTTTAACTGAGGCGGTTTTCAAACAAGTGATGTTGAGGACTATCTACAAATCATCCCAACATGTACAAGAACAGAAAATTGAAGCAGAAGGAGGTAATTTAATGAAAGATGGGAAAGTGAATACAAGTTTGTGCTTCAGGAAGAAAAACCGGTACGCATCTTGTGTTATGAGGCCGTGTCTGTGATAAAGGAGTACGATATAGTAGTCAGAAGCCTGGTAACACTTGCCATAATGAATTATTAGAGGTTATGCAGGCAAAAGAATGTTCTACCAAGTACTGGGGCTGGGGGTTGAATAATATCAGTTAAGTTATTCATTCAAACTCAAAATTGTCAACTTATGTGATAAAAATTACTCATATGTATCATTATACTGTATTATGTATAAATATAGTCTCAGTTTACAGTTTCTGATTACAAATGTACACGCACAGCTACAGTGTCGCCAGTCAACCCTTTAAGCCCCCCTCTGCCCCCTGCTGGGCTGCCGTATGCCTTGTGTTGCCCATCTTTCCCTTTTTTTTTTAAAACAAAAATACTGTCACCCTAATTTAAGTACAATTCTAAGAGCCATGGTCATGTTTTATTTGCTTTTTATTCCTCTGTATAAGCAATAAATACAGACAATGTCTATTGTCTACAGAAATAAATAATTCATGCATCCACCAACATACAGAATCTATAAACAAACATATAAACAAAGCCCAGTGAACCTACTGGGTTTTGAGATAGATGGGGGGAGTAAATAAGACACAGATCGTGTTGACTGTGTCGAGACTGAGGTTAGAATAGAGACCGGTGACATGGATTAACATGCTACATGTTTTCAGCATGTGCTACAGTGTTGCTGCAGCTGCAAACATGATGCAGTCTTCTGGGAAGGGAACTGATGGGAAACGGGAGGAGAAAGGACGAGTGTAGGTCGACCAGAAGCAGACCTGGTGATAAGAGATAAAGAGGAACGTTTGCATAGGTGCCAGCACTTGTTTTCCAAATGTTAGCATATTAATACTAATTATAAACTGTACACTGATCAGCCATAACATTAAATCCTTGTTTCTACACTCACTGTCCATTTTATCAGCTCCACTTACCATATAGAAGCACTTTGTAGTTCTGACTGACTGGTTTCACCCTGTTCTTCAATGGTCAGGACCCCCACAGGACCACCACAGAGCAGGTATTATTTGGGTGGTGGATCATTCTCAGCACTGCAGTGACACTGACATGGTGGTGGTGTGTTAGTGTGTGTTGTGCTGGTATGAGTAGATCAGACACAGCAGCGCTGCTGGATACCATGTCCACTCAATGTCCACTCTATTACACACTCTTACCTAGTTGGTCCACCTTGTAGATGTAGTCAGAGACGATCGCTCATCTATTGCTGCTGTTTGAGTTGATCATCTTCTAGACCTTCATCTGTGGTCACACAACGCTGCCCACGAGGTGCTGTTGGCTGAATGTTTTTGGTTGGTGGATTATTCTCAGTCCAGCAGTGACAGTGAGGTGTTTAAAAACTCCAGCAGCACTGCTGTGTCAGATCCAAAATTTAAAAAGTTTAACTTCATGCAAATAGAAAGTGAAGACGTGTGGCGATAACCAATATCCAACGTCTTATCGTTATCCAAGCTCCGTTTTTGGTTCCTAGATAATAGTTTCTAATAGATGAAAGAGAAACACGCACAGCAGCAATCGCAAAGTACAAGCGCAGTTTTTTGGCATGTTGACTGCACAGACAGTGATGCACTGGACAGGGATGAAACACGGAAACATGTCTGATTTGCGGTAAAAACCGGGTGATCTGTTTCGTGATCAGATTGTTTTTACTGTACGATCTGTAGATACTAGTCAGTAATTATGCTGTACTGCCATGGCATTTGCTTTCTTTTTTTTTTTTGCTTGGCAACTAAGCAACCACAGGCAATGGTGACACTTCCGGTGTAAACATGGCAATGAGCGATCAGCGATTTAGGCTACAACAGGCAAAAAATCGCTGTCAGTCTAAATTCAGGGTTATTTCTGATAAGCCTCACAGCAAGAAAGTCCTGGGTTCGATCCCCAAGTGGAGTGGTCTGGGTTCTTTCGGTGTGGAGTTTGCATGTTCTCCCTGTGTCTGTGTGGGTTTCCTCCAGGAGCTCCGGTTTCCTCCCACAGTCCAAAGACATGCAAGTGAGGTGGTAAGGGATCTGTTTTGAGATCAGATTGTTTTTACTATACACTCTGTGGATACTAGTCAGTAATTACGCTGTACTGCCATGGCATTTGCTTTTCTTTTTCTTTTTTCTTTTTTTTTTTGCTTGGCAACTAAGCACCCATTTTAATAAGTCCTAGGTTCCCCAGGTGGAGTGGTCTGGGTCCTTTCGGTGTGAAGTTTGCATGTTCTTCATGTGTCTGCGTGGGTTTTCTCCGGGCACTCCGGTTTCCTCCCACAGTCCAAAGACAAGCAAGTGAGGTGAATTGAAGATACTAAATTGTCCGTGACTGTGTTTGACATTAAACTTGTGAACTGATAAATCTTGTGTAGGCAGTAATTACCATTCCTGTCATGAATATAACCAGTGTGTAAAACATAACATTTAAATCCTAATAAATCAATAAAAGATTTTAGCGGAAACACGTCCGATTTGTGGTTAAAACCGGGTGGTAAGGGATCTGTTTTGTGATCAGATGGGCAAACGCAGGGCAATGAGCGATTAGTGAGTTGGGCGACAACAGGCAAAAAAAAACGCTGCCGGTCTAAATGCAGGGTTAATTTTAATAACTCCGGGATTCCTCAGGTGGAGCGGTCTGGGTCCTTTCGGTGTGGAGTTTGCATTGGAGTTTGCGGTGTGCGATTTAGGCATCAACAGGCAAAAAATCGCTGTCGATTGGCCTGTTGTTTAGACATGGGCGGGACTAAGCCGGATGGGGTCTCTCTCCCATGACTGGTGCTATTACGACCTCTGCTGGCTGATTGATGGCGCCTTCACAGAGTTCAGGAATAATGCTGATCAGGGTGTGTCTCTCCGTACACAAGACTGATCCGCATATGAACTCCCCTCGTGCGGGTGAAAAGATGCAGTCGGTACTGCACACGTGTCGGAGGGGGGGCGTGTGTCAGTTGCGACCTCCTCAGTCAGCAGTGGAGGGTTGTATCAGTAGAGGTGAAGCTTAAGATCTTAAAGCTGTAGCATACAATGCCATTCTGAAAAAAACTGTATGCTTCAAAAGAGTGTGTCAGTTAAATATGGCAAAATATTCTGACCCCATACAGTTGAAACTGTGATCTCACACTTTAAACCTGTAAAAATAACATTTAATTTCTCTAACATTATTTGCACATCTAAAACATCTGTTTAATCAATTCTGTGTGACCTTAGACACTTTATCTCTGAATGAAATTTGGAGTGTGGGAGAGCTTACTTATTCTAGTGTCTGTCCTAAATGTGTCCATTGTTGTCTATAATTGAGTAATTTTTCCACAATGTGCTATTGTACCTGCAGTGTTTTTTTTCTTAATTCTCCATCCTTTCAAATTACTCATTTTTACACACAATAGGCTCTAAAGGCAGGATGGTTTAAACAGACTAACCAAACAGGGGGAACAAGCAGTAGGTGAGACTATTAACTATCATGACAGCTGAAAACCACAACTCGATATATATATGGCCACAGCCATCAGGGATTACCATTTCCATGAAAGGGTGTACATGGTCATGCAACAATGCTTAGGTAGGTGGTACGTGTCAAAGTAACATCCACAAGGATGGCAGGACCCAAGGCTTTCCAGCAGACCATTGACCAAAGTATCACACTGCCTCTGCCGGCTTGCCTTCTTCCCATAGTGCGTCCTGGTACCATGTGTTCCCCAGTTAAGCGACGCACCCGGCCATCCACGTAATGTAAAAGAGAATGTGATTCATCAGACCAGGCCACCTTCTTCCATTGGTCCGTGATCAGCATGGCCACCCTCATTGGTCTGCGGCTATGCAGCCCCATACTCAACAAACTGTGATGCACTGTGTATTCTGACACCTTTTTATCAGAACCAGCATTAACTTCTTCAGCAATTTGAGCTACAGGAGCTCATCTGTTGGATCGGACCACACGGACCAGCCTTCGCTCCCCACGTGCATCAGTGAGCCTTGGCTGCCCATGACCCTGTCACTGGTTTACCACTGTTCGTTCCTTGGACCACTTTTGATAGATACTGACCAGTGCACACCGGGAACACCCCACAAGAGCTTCAGTTTTGGAGATGCTCTGACCCAGTCGTCTAGCCATCACAATCCCACCCACTAACAGGTGCCGAGCAAGGCCCTTACCCCTCAATTGCTTAGACAATATACTGTCACAGTACTGTAAGTCGCTTTCTGCTGAATGCTGAAAATGTAAATGGGAAAATATTATGGTCTGGTAAGAACAAGGTTGGCCATAATAAACACTGTACAACACCAAAAGAATACCATGCTCACAGTGAAGCATGGTGGTGGCAGCTGAAACTGGGGCTTTAGCTTTAGTGTATGAACCTTTGCAAATACAGCACAGAATCTTCAGGTCTCGGCTAAAAAGCTTAAGATGAAAAGGAATTTCACCTGTCAGCACAACAACCCAAAGCATACTTCCAAATCCACAACAAATGGCTTAATCAGAAGAATATCAGTTTTGAAATGGCCCAGTCTAAGCTCAGAGCTGAATCCAATTGAAAATCTGTGGGGGGATTTGAAGAGGGCTGTGCACAGGAGATCCTCTCGCAATCTGACAGATCTGGAGCACTTTTGCAAGGAAGAGTGGGCAAAGATCGTCAAGTCAAGATGTGCCACGCTGATAGACTCCTACTTGAAAAGTCAAATCAAAATATGAATTGAAGTGTGTGCATACTTATGCAACCACATTATTGTACGTCTTTTATTTTTATTCCCCCACCAGAAAAAAATTAATTGTACAGTTTATAGGTCACATTAAAGGAGGAAAACATTCTGAAATGATTCCTCTTGGTCTCACCAAGCATTTTAACAAGTGTGTACCTTTTATATCCAGTATACATTTGAGATCAAGTCTAAAACAAATGAAATGCAATGAATATCCATATCCCCACATCAGAAAAAGTTGGGACAGCATGGAAAATGCAAATAATAAAATTTACTTTGACTTTTATTTGATTGTGGACAGGATGAACCTGAGATATTCCATGTTTTGTCTGGTCAACTTTATTCCCTTCAACACATTCCAAAAAAGTTGGGACAGTAAAGCATTTACCACGTTGTAATGTTGCCATTCCTTTTCACCACACTTAAAAGACGTTTCTTCCTGCAAACACGCCTTAAAATGTGCAACAGTACGGGGTCGTCGTCACATTTTTGGTTTCAAAATTCTCCACACATTCTCTATTGGGGACAGGTCAAGACTGCAGGCAGGCCAGTCCAGTAGCCGTACCCTCTTCATCCGCAGCCATGCCTTTGTAATGTGTGCAACATGTGGTTTTGCATCGTCTTGTTGAAAAATGCATAAACGTCTCTGGAAAAGATGACATCTTGAAGGCAGCACATGTTGCTCTAAGATCTCAATGTACTTTTCTGCATTAATGCTGCCATCACAGAAGTGTAAATGACTTTTGCCAGGGGCACTGACACACCATACCATGACAGACTGTGGCTTTTGGACTTGTTGATAACTGGAAGGTCCTTTTCGCACATGGAGTCCATTTTTCCAAAAAAGACCTGGAATGCTGATTCATCTGACCACAAGACACGTTTTCACTGTGTGATGGTCCATCCTCGATGCCTCCCAGCCCAGAGAAGTCGACGCCGCTTCTGGAAATGGTTAACATAAGGTTTCTTTTTTTGCACAGTCAAGTTATAAGGGGTATTTGTGCATGTAACATGTAAAAAAAGATTTGCCAAAGTAATCCCTCACCCATGTGGTTATATCAGCTATTGTTGAGTGGCGGTTCTTGGTGCAGTGCCGTCTGAGGGATCGATGATCATGGGCGTTCAGCTTAAGCTTGCGCCTTTGGCCTTTATGCACTGAAATTCCTCCCGATTCTTTCAATGGTTTAATAATATTATGCACTGTAGAGGGAGAAATATGCAAATCGCTTCCAATCTTTCTTTGAGGTACATTGTTTTTAAACATTTCAATCATTTTCTCACGTATTTGTTGACAAACTGGAGATCCTCTGATCACCTTTGCTCATCAAAGACTTCTGTGCCAAACCATGATTACAATCACCTGTTTAAAATCGCATCATTATTTAGTTTTTACACCTCATTACTAGCCCTGAATTGCCCCCGTCCCAACTTTTTTTGGAATGTGTTGCAGGCCTGAAATGCAGGAATGGAGGTATATTAACAAATGAAATGAAATATCTTGGGTTCAAACTGTCTGCAATCAAATAAAAGTCAAAGTAAATGTAATTTTCCATACCGTCCCAACTTTTTCTGATTTGGGGTTGCATTTTTTTTCATCACAGCGCTGTTGTTTATAATAATTATTATATTATTATATAATTATTATATTTTTAAGAGAGCGGACCATTATGAAGCTACTACAGTATTTTTCCTCTGATGAGATTTTATGGCTTCACGCTGAAGGAAAACACCAATAAACTGTGCTGCTGCACTTTCCTTCCGGTAATCCAGTGCAGCGCTGTAAAGGCTTTTCGCTGTGATTACCTGCCTCTCATACATCTCATACATCTCATTACCATAAAATTATAGACGCATCATAAAGGATACATGCTATGCTATACTGTAAACGAGTTGCACATTTACCCCATTTAAATTGGTTTAATAGGAGAAAGCACCATGTAGTAAAGACTTCGGTATTAAACACAGCTCCTTCGTGAGACATCTGGATGTTTTATCTGGGTTGCATAACAATGTGTTTATTATGTCTTAATAAGAGTCTTTAGAAATGCTCTTAAAAAGCATTCATGCCTATTTTCCCCCACATATTTCTTCCAATCTAATCAATACTAATTCCCCTATTGCAATTCTCACTGGCCGACGAGAGCTGAGACTCCTACTGAACCACATTGCGCAATATTGCTGAGCCATGCTATGAGCTCTGTGAACAGCCCACCAACAGTGCAGATACCTCAACCAGACAGCATAGGTTCCAATTGTACATCTCAGACAACCGGCTTTTGGATCTCCGCCTTTCTGATGGACAAGTGCATTAGAATGATGCTCCACCCAATCAAAATGAATAGTAACAGTAAAAATACTATACGTATAATAAACTGCCTACAGTATTGTTCTTTTTTCCATTTTCCCACATATTTCTTCCAATCTAATCAATACTAATTCCCCTATTGCAATTCTCACTGGCCAAAGAGAGCTGAGACTCCTACTGAACCTTACTGGTACGGAAAAACATGCTATGAGCTCTGTAAACACTCCGCCAACAGTGCACAAGCCTTGACCAGACAGCATAGGTTCCGACTGTACGGCAATGAAACTCAGACCACCGTCTAACAGATCTCAGCAGTGATTGACTAGCACTGCACCCAAGCAAAATAAATAGTAACAGTAAAAATACTATACTAATAATAACCTGTCCTACAACATATAGCCAAACGTATGTGAACAAACCTCTTAATTATTAGGTTTAGGTGCTGTAGCCACACCCATAACTATCAAGTGTATTAAAGCAATGACATAAACTACAACCCCTGGCAAAAATTATGGAATCACCACTCTTGGAAGATGTTCTTTCAATTGTTTAATTTTGTAGAAAAAAAATAAATCACAGACATGCCACAAAACTATCATTTCTCAAACTGTCAACCCTCTGGCATTAAGAAACAATAAAAAAAGAAACAAATATAATAGTTGTGGTCAGTCACAATTGCTTTTTTTTAGATCAAGTAGAGGAAAAAAATATGGAATCACTCAAATCTGAGGAAAAAATTATGGAATCATTAGAAAACACTGCACCATTATTACTTTGTTGCACCACCTCTGGCTTTTATAATGGTTTAAACTCTCTGAGGCATGGAGTTAACTAATGACAAACAGTATTCTTCATCAATCTGCCTTCAACTGTCTCTTGCTGTTGCCAGATCAGCTTTGCAGGTTGGAACCTTGTCATTGACCATTTTCTTCAATTTCCACCAGAGATTTTCAAATGGATTGAGATCCGGACTATTTGCAGGCCATGCCATTGACATTATATGTTTTCTTGAAGGAAAGTTTTCACGTCCTATGCCCTATGGCAAGATGCATTATCATCTTGAAAAATGAAGTCATCATCACCAAACATCCTTTCAACTGATGGAATAAGAAAAGCGTCCAAAATTTCAATGTGGACTTTGGCATTTATTGAAGACCATCTCCCCTGTGCCTTTACCCGACATGCAGGCCCATATCATCAACAACTGTGAAAATTAACATGTTTTCTTTAGGCAGTTATCTTCATAAATTTCATTGGACAGACACCAAACAAAAGTTCCAGCATCATCACCTTGCCCAATGCAGATTCGCGATTCATCACTGAAGATCACTTTTATCCAGTCACCCACAGTCCACGATTGCTTTTCTTTAGCCTACTTTAACCTTGTTCTTTTCTTTTTAGGTGTTAATGATGGCTTTTGTTTGGCTTTTCTGTATGTAAATCCCATTTCTTTTAGGTGATTTCTTACAGTTCAGTCACAGACATTGACTCCACTTTCCGGCCACTTGTTTCTCATTTGTTTTGTTGTGCATTTTCTGTTTTCAAGAAGTTTTCTATCTTGATGCTTTGATGTCTTACTTGGTCTACCAGTATGCTTCCCTTTTACAACCTTCCCATTTTGTTTGTACTTGGTCCAGATTTTAAACACAGCTTACTGGGAACAACCAACATCTTTTGCGACATTCCACAATGATTTATCTTCTTGAAGGAGTTTTATAATCCTCTCATTTGTTTCAACTGACATATCTTGTGTTGGAACCATGATTCATGACAATCTGCTTTGTGCAACAGCTCTCCGAGGTGTAAGCACTCTTTTTAAACTGAAGAATAATTAGCAAATCTAATCTGCTGCAGATGTTTTGTTTTTAAACTGCAAATTACAGAGTGATTCCATAATTTTTTCCTCAGATTTGAGTGATTCCATATTTTTTTCCTCTACTTGATCTAAAAAAAGCAATTGTGACTGACCACAACTATTATATTTGTTTCTTTTTTTTATTGTTTCTTAATGCCAGAAGGTTGACATTTTGAAAAATGATAGTTTTGTGGCATGTCTGTGATTTATTTTTCTACAAAATTAAACAATTGACAGAACATCTTCCAAGAGTGGTGATTCCATAATTTTTGCCAGGGGTTGTATATGCTTGCAACGGTAAAAGGGCCTCTAACATAATAACTAACCACACAGATTTGAATTGATACAAACTCCAAGAGACAGAACTGCAAAACCTTCCCCAGCAGTGTGGAGATTGTTATAACATCTAATGGCTTACTGTCCACTTTATCAGCTCCACTTACCATATAGAAGCACTTTGTAGTTCTACAATTACTGACTGTAGTCCATCTGTTTCTCTACATACTTTGTTGCCCTCTTTCATGCTGTTCTTCAATGGTCAGGACTCTTTCAGGACCACTACAGAGCAGGTATTATTTGGTTGGTGGATCATTCTCAGCACTGCAGTGACACTGACATGGTGGTGGTGTGTTAGTGTGTGTTGTGCTGGTATGAGTGGATAAGACACAGCAGTGCTGATGGAGTTTTTAAACACCTCACTGTCACTGCTGGACTGAGAATAGTCCACCAACCAAAAACATCCGGCCAGCAGTGCCCTGTGGGCAGCATCCTGTGACCACTGATGAAGGTCTAGAAGATGACCAACTCAAACAGCAGCAATAGATGAGCGATCGTCTCTGACTTTACATCTATAAGGTGGACCAACTAATAGGTAGGAGTGTCTAATAGAGTGGACGGTGAGTGGACACGGTATTTAAAACCCCAGAAGTGCTGCTGTGTCTGATTCACTCATACCAGCACCATGTCAGTGTCACTGCAGTGCTGAGAATGATCCACCACCTAAATAATACCTGCTCTGTGGTGGTCCTGGGAAACTCCTAATCATTGAAGAACAGGGTGAAAGGGGGCTAACAAAGCATGTAGAGAAACAGATGGACTACAGTCATTAATTGTAGATCTACAAAGTGCTTTTATATGGTAAGTGGAGCTGATAAAATGGACAGTGAGTGTAGAAACGAGGAGGTGGTTTTAATGTTGTGGCTGATCGGTGTATGTAACAAGATTACGTTATTACACTTTATTAGTTTTACTAGTGCATATCAAGTATAAAGGCTACCTGGATCCAAAGTAGTATTGATTATTACTTATTATTCCAAGCTATAATTGTAAATACATGTTTTTACTGCAACAACTTGTGTCTGGCGGCAAGATGGCAATCAAGTATGTGGGTGGCATGGGTCCTGGAGGATGCATGTTCTTTCCATGTCTGTATGGCTTTCCATGTGTCTCAACTACTGGCCAACAATTCATTCTAATTACCAAAATGTGTAACTGAAGTCTTTTATTTAAGTATTATGGTATATGGTTTGGAATATAAGTGATGTGGTAAATTTTTGACACAAGTCAATTTCCTTATATGAAGATTAGACACTAATAATATCTAAATCTACAGTTACAAACTAAGTCAATGCTCTTTCCTGTTCTAGCACAACTAATCCCCGGTGAACAAAGAATGGCCCATAAAGACATGGTTTAAGGAGTACAACAGTGAACACCTTGGAATGACTTGCACCTTGGAATGTCAATGCAAGGTAGGCCTTCTCATTTTAAACCATTGACTGACCTTAAACACACACAGTCTTTTTGAAAGATTGGTGGCTGTTTTGGCCTCCAAAGGGCTAAAGCAACATAATAATGCCTCTGATTTTGGAACGAATGTTTAACAAGCTAATGGTGACATTTTCTGAATATATGATTAATTTTGCTTGGTTAAAAAAAGTATATGTATAGTCACTTTGATTACTAAATTAGAGATGTAGAGAAAGAAAATAACATAAATTAACATAGATTTGTGGCATGGCCTCTTAATTATTTTAGTAATTATGATTGACTGGACCTGATAAACATATGTGGAACACGGGTGTCTTGTCAATGTCTGGAAGAAAATTCAATCACTTTAAGATGAGAGAAAACTGGTCAGATGATAAGAAGTCGAGTAACGTGTATGTACACAGTCAAGCGTTGCCTTGGGCTTATAGGCTGCAAAGCAAGAAAGAGATTCCAGCAAATTAACAACGACAAGGGTTCTAGTCATTTTAAAGCTGGCCGTACACATCAAATGTTAATTCCATTCACAATGCCACTTGGTATAGATTAAGCCCCCATGCTGTGAACACCTCTGGATGAGAAGACAGAGGACAGAGGTGTACTGGATTACCGTGCCAGCCGCAACCTGTTCGATATACCGTTGCAACCCTAACAGGAGCAGATTTGCGCTCATTACGCACCACGCACTACGCAATCTGGTAATAATAAAGCGTGTTATAATCTATTTAGGTTAAATACATCTGCCTTTACAACATGTATGCAAAAGTACACGTTGTGCTACTACTCAGTATAGCAATGCATAATGTGCACATCTATACGGATTGGAACTTAGGTCGTATCCCGTCTCTGCATCGTGGGTTGGGCTGCAGTTTTAATCGTAGAGCATTGGGAAGAAAAGTGGTGCTGCTTTAAGGTTCTGTTTAAGCATTAATATTCCATTCAGATCGTCTGGGATTTCCTTGTACAGAACAATGCGGGTTCGAATCGTGCCAGCGCGCACACGCACACGCACCGCGCGTCTGACTGAAGTATCCGCGATAAATGCCGCGTTCATTCATACGACTGAGAAATTCATCGCGTTTCGCAGGACTTACCTTTCACTAGTGCGCTTCTCCTTCAGCTCCAGCCGATCACCCCTAATACGAGCTATTTTCCCCCACGACGGATATAAATTCCACCTCGGTGTCATCGATTTGGGGATAAACGGAGACATCAGTGGAGTGTAGTTCCAAATTAAGTCGCGAAGTCCAGTGCAGTCCGTCAGTCAGTCATCAGCATTACAATCATGTGCCAGCCTCTCTCTGTCTCTCTCTCTCTCTCTCTCGTTCTCTCTCTCTCTCTCTCTGCTTCTCTCAACCATTGAGAATCCAGTTCCCGACACCCTACCCTGGCATATATTTTAAACACGTCACTGTGTAACAAACACCACTGATTCTAAATACACTAAAAATACAGACCACATTGAGTCTCCAGTTCAGGTGTTTCAGCCACACCCATTGCTAACAGGTGTATAAAACTGACTCCTTAAAATCACTGAGATGATCTAACTTGAAGAAGTCTGTGAAGAAACTTTGAGCATGGACCCAAGGTCAGCTTCTGGAAAGTTTTTGTACCAGATCTTTGTGAAATATCTTAATAGGAAAAAAAACTTGCTAATAGAATGGATACACCATGGTGTGATACTTTGCATCTCAGTGCAGAGGTAAAGCCTGAATGGAGAGTGATCTATAAACCACTGTTAACAGAGCGAATTTTACATGGTATTGTTTTTGTGAACTCTTATTTCCATTTTAAATCCAGAGGTCACTCAGGAATGTCCTTTCTGTTCTCCGAGAGAAACCATGCTTTTTGTGCACTATTTTAGGCTGCGTCCCTTGTTTAATCTTATTAGCTCTGTTTTTATGTCTCTTAATGTGATTTTTACACCTCACACTTTTATTCTTGGTTTAAAATATGTATGGAGAAGAGAGGTCGAAGTGCCAGTTACAAAATTGTATTCTTGGTCAGGCTAAGATGGCGTTGTATATAACCCGGAAAAATCATGTGACACACACAGCTGATTCGGACATTATAAGGGTTCTCTCTAGACTGGTGAAATCAAGGATTTTAATTGATTTTAATTATTATAAATGTATGAATGACCTGGAAACTTTTAAGGATGTATGGTGCTGCGGAGAGGCTGTGTGCTCGGTTTTAGATGATGAGCTCTTTTTGCACTTTACTTTATTTAATAGTTACTAAATGCACTTTACATATGTTTACATATTTATTTTAAAATATTTTCTATACATCTTTATGTAGAGTTTAATGGCTAAGGTGGTCACAAGATATTTTTTACATGTTGTGATATGAATTTGTTTAAAATAAAGTGTTGTTAAAAAGTAAAAAAAAGTCTCTCTCTGCTTCTCTCAACCATTGAAAATCCAGTTCCCAACACCCTACCCTGGCATATATTTTAAACACGTCACTGTGTAACAAACACCACTGATTCTACATACACAAAAAATACAGACCACATTGAGTCTTCAGTTCAGGTGTTTCAGCCACACCCATTGCTAACAGGTGTATAAAACTGACTCCTTAAAATCACTAAGATGATCTATCTTAGGGCGGCATGATTGCACCATGGGTAGTGCTCTTGCTTTACAGCTAGGAGGACCTGGGTTCGATTTCTCGGCCGGCCATTCATTCATTTATATTGTTGTTGTCTTTTTTTTTTTTCTGTATGCTTTTTCTCCCCTTTTTAGCGTGTCCAATTGCCCCATTGCATCATACTTCCTCTATACCAATGCTGATCTCTGCTCTGATTAAGGAGAACGAAGCTAACCCACGCCCCCTTCGACACGTGGGCAGCAGCCGTATGCATCATCTACACTTTGACGAGTGCAGTGCAGCCTAGCTGCATGTACGGAGAGACACACCCTAAGAGCACTCTTTTCTCATCTCTGTGCAGGCACCATCAATCAGCCAGCAGAGGTCGTAATTGCACCAGTCATGAGCGAGAGACCTCATCCGGTTTAGTCCCGCCCATATGAACAACAGCCAATCGTTGTTCATGTGGCCGCTCAGCCTCAGCCGGCAAGGCAGAGCTGAGATTCGATACGATGTATTCGAGATCCCAGCTCTGGTTTCAGCGTGTGGTTTTACCGCTGTGCCACCTGAGCGACACTCACTCACTGTCTTAACTGCTTATCCAATTAGGGTCACGGGGTTGCTGGAGCCTATCCCAGCTTTTCAATGGGTGCAAGGCACACAGTAACACTCTGGACAGGGCGCCAGCCCATCGCAGGGCAGACACACACACACACACACACACACACACACCCACACACCCATTCACCTACAGGGCAATTCAGTGTCTCCAATTAACTGCATGACACGGGGAGAACATGCAAACTCTGCACAGAAAGGACCCGGATCGCCCCGCCTGGGTATCGAACCCAGGACCTTCTTGCTGTGAGGCAACAGTGCTACCCACTGAGCCCTTATTATTAAGATAAATCAAATGTTTCAACAACAGCAATTCTTAACCTTGGGGTTGAGACTCTATGTGGCTATGACTGATGTGCAGGAGTAAGATGTTAATATAGAGTTAGTTTTAGGCAGATAAATGTAACTTTTATATATATAAAAAAACACAATTAATATGTTTTAGCTGGCATTAGAGTGGCACAGTACATACCAGATGGAGGCACTTATGTGGAAACACTTTTTCTTCATTCCCTTTTTTACTTCAATCATTTCCACACTAATACGACTCCCAGTCATCCGGATACTTACAATCAGGCCACAACCCTGCACAGTTAACCATTAATACAGCTGCAGACAAATGAACATTACAGACTATAAACTCATCTGCAATCATTAAATCTAATGGCTACTTTATTACCTTTGTTAATGTCAAACTTTATATATCATCATGAAACCGTGACATTTAGATTAGTTGCTGAGAAGAATTCTTCCAGCATAACAAAACTTCTTTCTTATAAAAGAGTTTATAGAACGAGTTTACTGGAAGGGCTTCTCCTTCTAATTTAGCAAGAGTGCAGATTTAAGACCAATACGATTTACCAAAACACCTAAATAAAAAGCATACAAAAATCCAGTAACTGTTGATTTGACAAAGTTAATTATAATTCATTTATTTTTAATAATGCATGAATAAATGCTTAAAACACTTTTGATTTGTTTATTTTTACTTCACGGTTTCACATCTCCTCACAAACAGTAACAGAAGCCGAGGACCCATTATTATTATTATTGTTGTCATTATTATTATTATTATTATTATTATTATTATTATTATTATTGTCGTTATTATTATTGTTGTTGTTGTTGTTGTTGTTATTATTATTATTGTCATAATTATTATTATTATTATTATTATTGTTTTGTTATTATTATTGTTATTACTATCATTATTATTATCATTATCATTGTCATTTATTATTATTATTATTATTATTATTGTTATTACTATTACATTATTATTATTATTATCATTGTCATTCATTATTATTATTATTATTATTACTATTATCATTGTTGTTGTTCTTATTATTATTATTATTATTATTATTGCCATTATTAATTTTATTATTGTCATTATTATTATTGTTAATAATAATAATAATAATATTAATATTATTATTATTATTGCCATAATTATTATTATTATTATTATTATTATTATTGTCATTATTATTATTAGTGTCATTATTATTATTGTAATTATTGTTATTATTATTATTATTATTATTATTATCATTATCATCATTATTATTATCATTATCATTATTATTATTATTATTGTCATTATTATTATTAGTGTCATTAATATTATTGTAATTATTGTTATTAATATTATTATTATTAATAATATTGTTACTATTATTATTATTATCATCATTATTATTATTATCATTAATATTATTATTATTGTCATTATTATTATCATTACTATTATCATTATCATTATTATTATTGTCATCATTGTTATCATTATCATTATTATTATTATTATCATTATTATTATTATTATTATCATTAATTATTGTCATTATTATTTATTATATATTACTATTATATTGCTGTTATTACTGTTATTATTATTCTTTCAATTGTTCTTGTTGTTCTTGTTCATTTTCTTCTTATTATTATTATTTTTCCTCTTCTTTTTCTTCTTCTTCTTATTATTGCTCTTGTTCCAATATTACTTTTGTTCTCCTTCTTATTTTTCTTATTATTATTATTATTACTATTATATTGCTGTTATTACTGGTTTTATTATTCTTACTATTGTTGTTGTTATTCATGTTCCTCTTCTTCTTCTTCTACTTCTTTTTCTTTTTATTATTATTGCTGTTGTTCCAATATTACTTTTGTTCTTCTTTTTCTTCTTCTTCTTCTTTTTATTATTATCATTATGACTAGTAGTTGTTCTTTCTTTTCTTCTTCTTTTTATTGTTATACTGCTGTTATTACTGTTATTATTATTCCAATTTTGTTGTTCTTTTTCTTCTTTATTATTATTATTGTGGCGAGCGGCTGTCTTGGGTCAAGGCAAATCCCTGAGACGCCCCGCCTGCTTACATCACCGACCGTGGGAGTGCTGTATTCCCACGATGCTGTGCTCCCAGGGGCGAAACTATAATAAGGGTTGAAATGGGATTAATGGTTGAGACGTTTTAGGAGCGTTTGTGTAGTCAAATGTGTTCAAAGTGATGTAGTGCATAGCACATTTTGTGTTCGAGTTGTAATGAGTTGGCAAAGTATCTGCCGTATATCAGATCTGGCCTCGTTTCTGTGCCCTCACGAGCTATTTTTCCAAATAAAAGGGCTTCCAAAAGTAGAAGAGCATTACGTTTCATTATGTAGGCAGTAATAGCCCAGTGGTTAAGGTACTGGACTAGTAATCAGAAGGTTGCCAGTTCAAGCCCCACCACCGCCAGGTTGTCACTGTTGGGCCCTTGAGCAAGGCCCTTAACCCTCAATTGCTCAAAACTGTGTTCAGTCATAATTGTAAGTCGCTTTGGATAAAAGCGTCTGCTAAATGCCGTAAATGTAAATGTTTCCTTATACAGCTTGCAGACGCCACATTATTATATTACTGTTATTATTACATTTTATTACTGTTATTATTATTATAATTGTTGTTGTTCTCCCTTTTCTTCTTTTTCTTCTTATTCTTTCTCTTCTAATTATTATTATTATTATCATTATTATTATGTATAGCCTTTGGCCAGTTCACTAGGCTTGCTTTGTAAAATCTACATGGAGCGTTGCACATTATACAGCTACTAAGAATGTCTTAAGATCATCACTAGCCTTATCCAATTCTTATCGAGCATGTGAGAGCATGAATTGTAAACCAGGATCCATCTCAATCACCGTTCTAATACAGATATAACTAAATCAGAGGCGAAAACTCTACAGCAATGGATCCTCCACTGAATCTTAAGCACAAACCCACTCGACTGTGTGATCTCCTCATACAATGTTTGCATACTGATGACAAACTCGTATAATGTGATTAATGTTGGTTTTACTTCTCTGCACATTTATAGCTTCATGTCACTTTCTAATTACGCCCTATTGACAGTAAAAGGTATATATTGACTAAAGGACATGGAATGCAGGCAGGCAGACAGAAATAGCTGTAAAAGGGCTATTTTCCCATTTGGCACTGGTGCGACGGGTAATGAAACTAAATCCTGGTGGTATATCACTCTCTGAGGGGGCATGTAAAGCATAGGAACCGTTATTTTTTTGTCACAGAATTTCATCAGCTGATCAGTACCTTCTATGAGTACCATAAGCTCATGTCTGTTTAATTCTGGGAAATATCTGTCAGAATGTACACAGAACACCCATCCATATGGTTGCCAGGAGCAGTGTTCGAACTTTTTAATTATGTGAGGAATTTGTGTGTTGTGGATTACGAACTACCAATTTGTGTTTTGTATTTTTACCTACTGGCATAACTTTTGAAATTGGGTTTCCCTTAAACTCGACGTGCGTGCGACTGCCAAGCTTTGTTCAGCGCTTGGCTCGAGTGGTGCCATAAAACGTCATCAAAGTTGCGCATATGAGACGAATCTACATTTGTGTGGAATAACCATCAAATCCACTCTGAAAGCTCCACGTGTATTTGTGTTTGGCTGGATTTTCCTCACTTTCACTTTTAAACTTGTGTTACAGCTCGAGCTGCTGAGAAATTGTGAGAATCAGCTTTTCCGAGATAGTCTAAAATGCTCATCATTTATTAGCCTAAAAATATATGCAGTTCCACGGGACCATGGAACGCATTAACAGGTTTCCCATAAATCCTTATGGGGAAAAAAAAAAACCTTGAAACACGACAACTTTTAAACTCAATGCTACCTACTCCCAGAACCAATTGATGTACAGTTTCAAGGTACTGCTGTATAAGTATTATTATTTTGAATGCACTAGTGGTTCTTTAGGTATCACCTTTACCAACTATGCTGATGAACACCTCACTGTCCCTGCTGGACTGAGAATACTCCACCAACCAAAAATATCCAGCCAACAGAGCCTCGTAGGCAGTGTCTTGTGACCACTGATGAAGGTCTAGAAGATGAGCAACTCGAACAGCAGCAACAGATGAGTGATCGTCTCTGACTTTACATCTACAAGGTGGACCAACTAGGTAGGAGTGTCTAATAGAGTGGACACGATATTTAAAAACTCCAGCAGTGCTGCTGTGTCTGATCCACTCATACCAGCACCATGTCAGTGTCACTGCAGTGCTGAAAATGATCCACCACCACCTAAATAATACCTGCTCTGTGGTGGTCCTTTGGGGGTTCTGACCATTGAAGAACAGGGTGAAAGCAGGCTAAAAAAGTATGTAGAGAAACAGATGGACTACAGTCAGTAATTGTAGAGCTACAAAGTGCTTCTATATGGTAAGTGGAGCTGATAAAATGGACAGTGTAGAAACAAGGAGGTGGTTTTAATGTTTAACCAAAATTGCAATGCTGTGTTTACTGCTGAAAAAAACAGTACTGCAATAAATGTAAACAATGGTAACTACTCTTTAGTTTTTGTCATGCATCTATGGTGAATTTCCTGACTGGTGTTGGCAGTAATAATTGCAAAATGTGCTAAAGAATGCATAGGGAAATATTTTCAAGACAAGCAAATGGGATAAATATTCAGAGCTTCCCAAAGGCAATGAAACATTACCCTTTTATACTCCAATCACATTCTGTATAATGAAATATCTTTACATTTGGTGACCTTTTCGTGCAGGAAGGGTATGCATGTTTGGAAAGCCTTGCCGTTATGAACCTAGATGTGTGTGTGCCTTTCTGTGTGTGTGTTATAACATTCACATTTGAGAATGATAAATGCCTTGTCATTTTCACCATTAGTGCATTTCCATTAGTCTAGTCTAGTGTGGCTGTCAGTGATGTATTGCTGGAGGTTGAGGTGGAGGCTGCACTGTATTGGATATTAGCGGTAGATGCATTTTGCGCTAATCTTGGGTCCAATTTGTTGTTTTTCTCACAACACTCAGATTTAGCCAATTTGGTCCCAATTCGGATTGTATTGCTATGTCTATTTAGCTGATATTTTTTTAATAATAAATAGATTCTGTTTGACACTTGTTTCAGTGACTTAAATGTGCCTACCAATATCCGTACACACATGATCTTCAAGTAGGTCAAAATAATAGGTGAACAAATAATTCTAGCTATGTTTTTCATGGCTTTTTATTTACATACTGATTAATTATTTACATATCAGAATAAAAAAAATCTATATTTTAATGAAATAAGATTGAAGCTGTGGTTTTGAACAGTGCTGTGATGTATAAATACGTATATACACACTGTCTATTTTATCAGCTCCACTTACCATATAGAAGCACTTTGTAGTTCTACAATTACTGGCTGTAGTCCATCTGTTTCTCTGCATGCTTTGTTAGCCCCCTTTTATGCTGTTCTTTAATGGTCAGGACTCCCACAGGACCACCACAGCAGGTATTATTTGGGTGGTGGATCATTCTCAGCACTGCAGTGACACTGACATGGTGGTGGTGTGTTAGTGTGTGTTGTGCTGGTATGAGTGGATGACACACATTAATGCTGATGGAGTTTTTAAACACTTCACTGTCACTGCTGGACTGAGAATAGTCCACCAACCAGACACATCCAGCCAACAGTGCCCCGTGGGCAGCGTCCTGTGACCACTGATGAAGGTCTAGAAGATGACCAACTCAAACAGCAGCAATAGATGAGCAATCGTCTCTGACTTTACATCTACAAGGTGGACCAACTAGGTAGCAGTGTCTAATAGAGTGGACAGTGAGTCGACACGGTATTTAAAAACTCTAGCAGCACTGCTGTGTCTAATCAACTCATACCAGCACAACACACCACCACCATGTCAGTGTCACTGCAGTGCTGAGAATCATCCACCACCTAAATAATACCTGCTCTGTAGTGGTCCTTTGGGGGTCCTGAACATTAAAGAACAGGGTAAAAGCAGGCTAAAAAAAGCATGCAGAAAGATAGATGGACTACAGTCAGTAATTGTAGAACTACAAAGTGCTTCGTTATGGTAAGTGGCGCTGACAGTGAGTGAAAAAAAAGGAGGTGGTTTTAATGTTATGGCTGATCAGTGTACAGTTATACTCTGTACTGTCAGTGTCAATGGAAGTAGAATTTTTTTATTATTAAAAATAATATATATATATATATATACAGTGTATCACAAAAGTGAGTACACCCCTCACATTTCTGCAAATATTTAAGTATATATTTTCATGGGACAACACTATAGAAATAAAACTTGGATATAACTTAGAGTAGTCAGTGTACAACTTGTATAGCAGTGTAGATTTACTGTCTTCTGAAAATAACTCAACACACAGCCATTAATGTCTAAATGGCTGGCAACATAAGTGAGTACACCCCACAGTGAACATGTCCAAATTGTGCCCAAAGTGTCAATATTTTGTGTGACCACCATTATTATCCAGCACTGCCTTAACCCTCCTGGGCATGGAATTCACCAGAGCTGCACAGGTTGCTACTGGAATCCTCTTCCACTCCTCCATGATGACATCACGGAGCTGGTGGATGTTAGACACCTTGAACTCCTCCACCTTCCACTTGAGGATGCGCCACAGGTGCTCAATTGGGTTTAGTCCATCACCTTTACCTTCAGCTTCCTCAGCAAGGCAGTTGTCATCTTGGAGGTTGTGTTTGGGGTCGTTATCCTGTTGGAAAAAAAAGTTTTCGAAGGGAGGGGATCATGCTCTGTTTCAGAATGTCACAGTACATGTTGGAATTCATGTTTCCCTCAATGAACTGCAGCTCTTCAGTGCCAGCAACACTCATGCAGCCCAAGACCATGATGCTACCACCACCATGCTTGACTGTAGGCAAGATACAGTTGTCTTGGTACTTCTCACCAGGGCGCCACCACACATGCTGGACACCATCTGAGCCAAACAAGTTTATCTTGGTCTCGCCAGACCACAGGGCATTCCAGTAATCCATGTTCTTGGACTGCTTGTTTTCAGCAAACTGTTTGCTGGCTTTCTTGTGCGTCAGCTTCCTTCTGGGATGACGACCATGCAGACTGAGTTGATGCAGTGTGCGGCGTATGGTCTGAGCACTGACAGGCTGACCTCCCACGTCTTCAACCTCTGCAGCAATGCTGGCAGCACTCATGTGTCTATTTTTTAAAGCCAACCTCTGGATATGACGCCGAACACGTGGACTCAACTTCTTTGGTCGACCCTGGCGAAGCCTGTTCCGAGTGGAACCTGTCCTGGAAAACCGCTGTATGACCTTGGCCACCATGCTGTAGCTCAGTTTCAGGGTGTTAGCAATCTTCTTATAGCCCAGGCCATCTTTGTGGAGAGCAACAATTCTATTTCTCACATCCTCAGAGAGTTCTTTGCCATGAGGTGCCATGTTGAATATCCAGTGGCCAGTATGAGAGAATTGTACCCAAAACACCAAATTTAACAGACCTGCTCCCCATTTACACCTGGGACCTTGACACATGACACCAGGGAGGGACAACGACACATTTGCGCACAATTTGGACATGTTCACTGTGGGGTGTACTCACTTATGTTGCCAGCCATTTAGACATTAATGGCTGTGTGTTGAGTTATTTTTATTATATACAGTAAATCTACACTGCTATACAAGTTGTACACTGACTACTCTAAGTTATATCCAAGTTTCATGTCTATAGTGTTGTCCCATGAAAAGATATAATGAAATATTTGCAGAAATGTGAGGGGTGTACTCACTTTTGTGATACACTGTATATATTTAATATTTTATAATTTAATTTAATGTAATATTAAAATATTAATACTAAATATTTTATATTATATTTCTTGTATAATTTTTTAATGACTATAATTGTCATTCCTGAGCAAATTAATAAGAGGTGAGATTTTTTTGTCATTAATTAATCAGTAAAGCAATCTTTCCATAGAAGTAGACACAATCACACCAAGAGCACAGTGGGGAAAAAATTTTCAACAGTCTGTGAAAAAAGACCTGCACAGACTTGCTTAATTGTCTGTAAATGTGCAGACTATAAATACAAGGTCATAAAATGTCATGCTGTTTGTTGGTTATTAGTATTATTTTGGGCACAGTATGTCTGTTTAAGAGTCGCTCCACGTTAGGAGTCATGGCCTTGTTTGGCCTCTGCATGGCCTAGTTTGGCCTGCAGCTGGGGCATGGAGGCAAAGTAGCATTTTGATACATCGACCTCTTTCAGTTAACATAGTAGCATTTTGATCTTTCAACCTCGGTCAGTTGACGTAGCATTTTGATCTATCAATGTCTGTCAGTTGACATAGTAGCATTTTGATCTATCAACCTCTGTCAGTTGACCCTAATTTCCCCTTGCTGCCTAGTTTGGCTGGCAGGTGGAGAGCAGAGGTTCAGTTGAGTGTGATCTGTCAATCTCTCTACACCTCATGAATGTTAAGTCGCTTCAGGTGGACGGTGTCCTATATATCACAGCTTCTCTCAGTCTTCTTTGCCAGCTTCTTTGCTGGCACGCTTGCATTTCTCCGATCCGTACAGGTTTAATGCTGATGAGGGTAGTCTGGGAACTCGGCCCAGTGTTTCAGCTTGTTGGACCTCTTGAGGGAACCACCCCGGGAGAGCGAATTGACCCAGAGGAGGTGTGATGTCTGCCTGTAAATTAACAGTTATGCACAAGGGAAGAGCGAATTGGTGTGGTAGCGGTTCCACTGACCTACAGTTTCCTGTCTTGCTGGAGCAGCCTGTCATAATGTCTCATCCAGTTGTCATTTCTGTGCTATCCCTGTTCTATCCTCTTTCTCCGTTGTGGGTTGTGGATTTTTTCGTCTTCTAAATGTGTCACTTTTTAATCACAGTATTCTTCTACCCCGATTATATATTTGCAAACTGGGTTCTAGGTGTGTAGGGAATCATGTCACGGTCTCTGCCCTGTTACAATGGTTTCATCTCCGCGAATCTAATTAATAAGTAAAATAGACAATAGAGGAATAATTAAACTTGCACAAATGACAAAGATGCACTAATGTGTAAAGAGGAATATAAAGAGGACAGTTGAAAAGAGGCGTAAATAGTAGATAGAAAGTGCAGGATCTGGGTTTGCCAAAAAATACACTATATTTCTATAACAGTCTCTGAAAAGAACTGTATTCTATAGGGAAGAGCCAGAGAGCTATAAAAGTATGGTGCACAGGAGCTGTTGTTCTGAGAATCCTCAGTGGGAACATATTTCTGGAATAAACAGGTCTTAAGAGTGCAATGAAAACTCAAATACATGTTTTATATAGAACAGAAGAGCTAGATATTGTATGCTCACACGAGTCAAATGCTACATGAGCAAAACTATGTACACACATAACTAATAGGTGCATAAACGTACACCATTCAGCCAACATTAAAACCACCTCGTTGTTTCGTATCAGCTCCACTTACCACATAGAAGCACTTTGTAGTTCTACAATTACTGACTGTAGTCCATCTGTTTCTTTGCATGCTTTGTTAGCCCCCTTTCATGCTGAATTTCAATGGTCAGGACTCTCCCAGGACCACTACAGATCATGTATTATTTAGGTGGTGGGTCATTTTCAGCACTGCAGTGACACTGACATGGTGGTGGTGTGTTTAGTGTGTGTTGTGCTGGTATGAGTGGATAAGACACAGCAGCGCTGCTGGAGTTTTTAAACACCTCACTGTCACTGCTGGACTGAGAATAGTCCACCAACCAAAAATATCCAGACAACAGTGCCCCGTGGGCAGCGTCCTGTGACCATCGATGAAAGTCTAGAAGACGACCAACTCAAACAGCAGCAATAGATGAGCGATCGTCTCTGACTTTACATCTACAAGGTGGACCAACTAGGTAGGAGTGTCTAATAGAGTGGACAGTGAGTGGCCGCGGTATTTAAACTCATACCAGCACAACACACACTAACACACCACCATGATTCACAATCTAAATAATATCTGCTCTGTCGTGGTCCTTTGGGGGTCCTGACCATTGAAGAACAGGGTGAAAGCAGGCTAAACAGGTATGTAGAGAAACAGATCAACTACAGTCAGTAATTGTAGAACTAGTGCTTCTATATGGTAAGTGGAGCTGATAAAATGGACAGTGAGTGTAGAAACAAGGAGGAGGTTTTAATGTTATGGCCAGGAAAAATAATCTGCTGTTGGTTGCTACGTCCAATTTTGCATTCCAAACTGCCATAAAAAGCCACATCAACACAAAGTTTATTTGTTGGCTGTGCCTGATGAAGGGAGGTTGATCGAGTTCTTCATTGATGCTGCAAATGAGACCTTTGCTGACTGGTTGAGGTGCCGGCACGAGGGGTGGATGATTGATCGAAGGGCATAGCATGTCTCTCCATACATAATATAACACTATGAGACATATTGTGAAACAGAAGCGATGAATGTAGAGGAACAGAAGCAGTAAATACAATGAGGAGAGAGGAATTACAATCATACTCCTTTTTTAACTGAAGAGCAGTATTGTGTACTCACAATAGTCTACGAAAAAATAATCTGATGTTGGTCGCTACATTCAATGTTGCCTTCCAAAATGCCATAAAAAGTAACATCAGCACTAGTTTGTTTGTTGGGAGCTTTATAGATTGTGTTTTTATGGCTGTGCAGCTGTGCACGATCCTAAGGTCACCTCGAATGGACATTCTCATTCAGGATTTCATTATAAAAAGGTCATTCAGACCCCGAAGCAGCACAGCATCCCCACTCCATCACATTATCACCACCATGTTTAACTGTTTGTATGATGTTAGCTCAATGCCAGGTGTGATGTGCACTTCTTCCAAATGGTTCCACTTATAACTAATCAGCCCAATTGCAAATCTAAAGCAAACCTTTTGTTTCAGGTTAATTAGATGTGTTTTTTGCCCTGCAACTCTGTCTGGATCCAAACTATCCATAAAAGCAGCATCGCCTTTGTTACAAGTTCCTTGACAGATCGGCTTTTTATGGCTAAGCAGCTGCACACCATCCCAAGATCACCATCTGCAATGCCAAGAACCAGTTGGAGTGGTGGGCAACTGCATACTTAGTTATTTATCAGATGTTTGCTCCTATTCTCCTGGCAAAGGTAAATGAAAAGACATTTTCATGTTAAAGAATGACCATGCACCACCACCACTGAGATGCAGAGTTGCAGATGTTATCGACCTGGCTGGGCATCTGTTGGGAACAATTGGCTGTGCCTGATAAAGGGAGGTTGATCAGGTTCTTCATTGATGCTGTACATGAGACCTTTGCCGACTGGTTAAGGTGCCTGCACGAGGAGTGGATGATTGATCGAAGAGCATAGTGTGTCTGTCCATACATAATATGGCACTCTATGAGACATATTGAGAAACAGAAGCGATGACTGTAAACGTGGAGGAACAGAAGCAGTAAATGCAAGTTGCAGGGCAGGGGGGTTGTGTATGCAGCAGAGGAGTTACAATCATGGACTGAAAACAAACCAAGGTGGTGCTCAGGTGGTGCAGTGGTAGCACACCAGAGCTGACACCTCGAACTCATCTGTTCAAATCTCAGCTCTGCTACTGGCAAGCCGAGCACCTACACTCACAATGATTGGCTTGTTGTATAAAGGGAGGGTGCCAGAAGGAATTCCTCATAATTGATGCAATTACGACCTCTGCTGGCTAATTAATGGCACCTGCACAGGGACGAGAAATAATGTGATCAGGCTGTGTCTCTCCGTACACAAGCTGATCCACCTATGAACTCGCCTCGTGCAGGTAAAAAGATGCAGTCGCCTACTGCACATGTTTCGGAGGGGGGCGTGTGTCAGTCATGGCTCTCCATAGTCAGAGTGGAGGTCAGCATCAGTATAGGGGAAGTGTAGTGCAATCAGATAAGTGGAAAATGCAATTAATGAGATTAAGGGCCCAACAATTGGCAATTTGGTGGTGATAGGTCATGAACCAGTGGCTTTTTGGTGTTTTGCCCCCCTGTCTATGAGTCAGTCTATGGAGCACCTTTCAGTCCTTTTGAGGGTTTATGTTTATGACCCTTAAAATCCAGATCATTGAAACTTTAGGACACCTGCTGCCACAAAGATAAAGATCCTGCACTGAACAGCATATGGGTCTGAAATAAAAGGGCAGAATGGTACGGACCAAAAGAGGTAACATCCAATAGTTAGTTTTGTTTTCATTGACATTCATTACACCCTTTGCTATATCAGTGCTTATGTAATACCCTTAGAGCTTGGTTTTTGGTGTCAATCAAATTGTAGAATCATGCTGTGTACTACTTTTATGGGCATATTCTCAATTTTGCCTCAAAGTGCCTGTTTGGGAAAGTACAATTACACCCCGGGACGCCCTGGGACACCGCCTGACCAATCAGCAACATCCGCTTTCTCTGGAACAGTAAATGACACTCCTGATCACACAGGAGTATAATGCTGCGTTCGTCAAAAAATCTGAACCTTCAATTTGGGGAAAGTAAGTGGAAGTTCCTGCTAGGAAATTGGGACTTTCTCAGTCCCTGAGGCAATATGTTTGCTCACAGTGTCTATAGTAATAAAGATGCATGAATCCATGCTTATATGGAATTACTGTAGTATTTACTTTAGATCAACATACAAAGATACAGTAGTTGTAAATCTATGGGGTTTTGGAGCAGAGATGTTCACAAGTCACAAAATACGAGTCACGAGTCTTTAGACTAGAGTCCGAGTCAATATAATATACACAAAACATATATTGGAAATGTAGCGTAGAAATAAACAAATATGTAAGTTCAGATAAAAAAAGCAACAGATTAGCAACTGTATTTTGCCATTTTACTTAGTGCCTTTACTTTGCTAGTCATTGTGCAAATGAATGTAATTTCCGTAACAAGAAGGTACCAGTTAAAAGCTTCAAATGATACGTTTTGTTTTTATTGCTAAACAAAAGCGCGCGATAAATCACGGCACAGCAGCCAAAATCCAAAACACAGCAGAAAAAAATCATAACCACTGCTTACCTGAGCTTATGTTCTTCCAGATGCTATTACATTTATAAGCGTGTATCCCATTAGGAATATAATCCGTTATTTTGTAAATGTGCTATAATTAAAAACCTCCAAACTTTTCCCGGTTGTGAAGTAAAACACGAACTCGTTAGAAAGCCAATCAAGCATTTCATTACCACATCATCTGTGTGACGCAAACTGAATAAATTCAAATAACAGCATTTCTTACTAAAAATTAGAAGGTCTGATTGGTTCAGAAAGCAGTTTTTCAACCATTAGCCTTAGTTGTTCCTGTGAAGTGCACTACGTAGGGTCTTCCACCATTTTAAGTAAGATTCAAATCCAAAGGTAACGAAAGTGTGTGTATATACAGTGTATCACAAAAGTGAGTACACCCCTCACATTTCTGCAGATATTTAAGTACAGTGTATCACAAAAGTGAGTACATCCCTCACATTTCTGCAGATATTTAAGTATATCTTTTCATGGGACAACACTGACAAAATGACACTTTGACACAATGAAAAGTAGTCTGTGTGCAGCTTATATAACAGTGTAAATTTATTCTTCCCTCAAAATAACTCAATATACAGCCATTAATGTCTAAACCACCGACAACAAAAGTGAGTACACCCCTTAGTAAAAGTTCCTGAAGTGTCAATATTTTGTGTGGCCACCATTATTTACCAGAACTGCCTTAACTCTCCTGGGCATGGAGTTTACCAGAGCTTCACAGGTTGCCACTGGAATGCTTTTCCACTCCTCCATGACGACATCACGGAGCTGGCGGATATTCGAGACTTTGCGCTCCTCCACCTTCCGCTTGAGGATGCCCCAAAGATGTTCTATTGGGTTTAGGTCTGGAGACATGCTTGGCCAGTCCATCACCTTTACCCTCAGCCTCTTCAATAAAGCAGTGGTCGTCTTAGAGGTGTGTTTGGGGTCATTATCATGCTGGAACACTGCCCTGCGACCCAGTTTCCGGAGGGAGGGGATCATGCTCTGCTTCAGTATTTCACAGTACATATTGGAGTTCATGTGTCCCTCAATGAAATGTAACTCCCCAACACCTGCTGCACTCATGCAGCCCCAGACCATGGCATTCCCACCACCATGCTTGACTGTAGGCATGACACACTTATCTTTGTACTCCTCACCTGATTGCCGCCACACATGCTTGAGACCATCTGAACCAAACAAATTAATCTTGGTCTCATCAGACCATAGGACATGGTTCCAGTAATCCATGTCCTTTGTTGACATGTCTTTAGCAAACTGTTTGGGGGCTTTCTTGTGTAGAGACTTCAGAAGAGGCTTCCTTCTGGGGTGACAGCCATGCAGACCAATTTGATGTAGTGTGCGGCGTATGGTCTGAGCACTGACAGGCTGACCCCCCACCTTTTCAATCTCTGCAGCAATGCTGACAGCACTCCTGCGCCTAGCTTTCAAAGACAGCAGTTGGATGTGACGCTGAGCACGTGCACTCAGCTTCTTTGGACGACCAACGCGAGGTCTGTTCTGAGTGGACCCTGCTCTTTTAAAACGCTGGATGATCTTGGCCACTGTGCTGCAGCTCAGTTTCAGGGTGTTGGCAATCTTCTTGTAGCCTTGGCCATCTTCATGTAGCGCAACAATTCGTCTTTTAAGATCCTCAGAGAGTTCTTTGCCATGAGGTGCCATGTTGGAACTTTCAGTGACCAGTATGAGAGAGTGTGAGAGCTGTACTACTAAATTGAACACAGCTGCTCCCTATGCACACCTGAGACCTAGTAACACTAACAAGTCACATGACATTTTGGAGGGAAAATGACAAGCAGTGCTCAAATTGGACATTTAGGCGTGTAGTCTCTTAGGGGTGTACTCACTTTTGTTGCCGGTGGTTTAGACATTAATGGCTGTATATAGAGTTATTTTGAGGAAAGAATAAATTTACACTGTTATATAAGCTGCACACAGACTACTTTTCATTGTGTCAAAGTGTAATTTTGTCAGTGTTGTCCCATGAAAAGATATACTTAAATATCTGCAGAAATGTGAGGGGTGTACTCACTTTTGTGATACACTGTATATCGTTTCATGGGACAACACTGACAAAATGACACTGACACAATGAAAAGTAGTCTGTGTGCAGCTTATATAACAGTGTAAATTTATTCTTCCCTCAAAATAACTCAATATACAGCCATTAATGTCTAAACCACCGGCAACAAAAGTGAGTACACCCCTTAGTGAAAGTTCCTGAAGTGTCAATATTTTGTGTGGCCACCATTATTTCCCAGAACTGCCTTAACTTTCCTGGGCATGGAGTTTACCAGAGCTTCACAGGTTGCCACTGGAATGCTTTTCCACTCCTCCATGACGACATCACGGAGCTGGCGGATATTCGAGACTTTGCGCTCCTCCACCTTCCGCTTGAGGATGCCCCAAAGATGTTCTATTGGGTTTAGGTCTGGAGACATGCTTGGCCAGTCCATCACCTTTACTCTCAGCCTCTTCAATAAAGCAGTGGTCGTCTTAGAGGTGTGTTTGGGGTCATTATCATGCTGCAACACTGCCCTGCGACCCAGTTTCCGGAGGGAGGGGATCATGCTCTGCTTCAGTATTTCACAGTACATATTGGAGTTCATGTGTCCCTCAATGAAATGTAACTCCCCAACACCTGCTGCACTCATGCAGCCCCAGACCATGGCATTCCCACCACCATGCTTGACTGTAGGCATGACACACTTATCTTTGTACTCCTCACCCGATTGCCGCCACACATGCTTGAGACCATCTGAACCAAACAAATTAATCTTGGTCTCATCAGACCATAGGACATGGTTCCAGTAATCCATGTCCTTTGTTGACATGTCTTCAGCAAACTGTTTGCAGGCTTTCTTGTGTAGAGACTTCAGAAGAGGCTTCCTTCTGGGGTGACAGCCATGCAGACCAATTTGATGTAGTGTGCGGCGTATGGCCTGAGCACTGACAGGCTGACCCCCCACCTTTTCAATCTCTGCAGCAATGCTGACAGCACTCCTGCGCCTATCTTTCAAAGACAGCAGTTGGATGTGACGCTGAGCACGTGCACTCAGCTTCTTTGGACGACCAACGCGAGGTCTGTTCTGAGTGGACCCTGCTCTTTTAAAACGCTGGATGATCTTGGCCACTGTGCTGCAGCTCAGTTTCAGGGTGTTGGCAATCTTCTTGTAGCCTTGGCCATCTTCATGTAGCGCAACAATTCATCTTTTAAGATCCTCAGAGAGTTCTTTGCCATGAGGTGCCATGTTGGAACTTTCAGTGACCAGTATGAGAGAGTGTGAGAGCTGTACTACTAAATTGAACACACCTGCTCCCTATGCACACCTGAGACCTAGTAACACTAACGAGTCACATGACATTTTGGAGGGAAAATGACAAGCAGTGCTCAATTTGGACATTTAGGGGTGTAGTCTCTTAGGGGTGTACTCACTTTTGTTGCCGGTGGTTTAGACATTAATGGCTGTATATTGAGTTATTTTGAGGGAAGAATAAATTTACACTGTTATATAAGCTGCACACAGACTACTTTTCATTGTGTCAAAGTGTCATTTTGTCAGTGTTGTCCCATGAAAAGATATACTTAAATATCTGCAGAAATGTGAGGGGTGTACTCACTTTTGTGATACACTGTATATATATATATATATATAATTGTCACACGTAACTAATGTGAACTTGTTGTTCATGAGTCGAGTCTGAGTCATTTTAAACGAATCTGAGTTGAGTCGCTCTGTGTGTCGCGGACTCGAGTCCCCATCTCTGTTTTGGAGACAAGCTTTAGTGGAAGTGTTCATGCATGAAGGTCATAAATGATGTACAGTGAGTTCCCCCTTCCATTTAAGTCATGATAGCTTAAGGTAGGTCAAATTACTCTTAATTTTTAGTGTAGCCAATTAATCGTCCACTGCTGGGGACCCCTATCTCACCCGAGGAGGGTATATTTGCCTGACACGCCCCTCCAACCCAAGTGGAGTCCACCGACCCCTTCTTATTCGCCTGTGTAATAAGATTTGGTGAATTTGCACAAGGCCAGTCTCACGCATGGAGAGTCACGCACTGATCTCCACTATCGTCCACTTCTGCACGGATGCCTCAGGCTGCTAACCAGCGTCCTGAAACGTTGTCAGAGACCCTACAACTTTTTTAGTCTGGGCATTCCCACCCAGCAGACGAGTAGTAAATTTGTCTGCTGCCTGCTAGGGGGCGCCCAGCCAACCATTAGCAAGGCTGAGATTCGGATTTGGATAGTTTTAGAATCTCAGTACTGGTGTGGCATCTCGCCACCATCCAATTGAATTTCCTTCCGATATGAAGCAGATTATTGTAATCTTGAGCCTTTAATTAAACTGTCATCAGGTTTAACATAATCAGGGATAATTTTGTTGATGATACTGATGCCCTATTAAAACTAATCACTATTAACATTGCTGTTGTTATAAATGTTTATTTGTTTATTTAAATTAAATAATACGCTGGATTTATTTGCATTAATTTGCATAATCATACACTGATCAGCCATGACATTAAAACCACCTCCTTGTTTCTACACTCACTGTCCATTTTATCAGCACTTCTTACCATATAGAAGCACTTTGTAATTCTACAATTACTGACTGTCGTCCATCTGTTTCTCTGCATTTTTTGTTAGCCCCTTTTCATGCTGTTCTTCAATGGTCAGGACCACCACAGAACCACTACAGAGCAGGTATTATTTGGGTGGTGGATCATTCTCAGCACTGCAGTGACACTGACATGGTGGTGGTGTGTTAGTGTGTGTTGTGCTGGTATGAGTGGATCATACACAGCATATCCACTCACTGTCCACTCTTAGACACTCTTACCTAGTTGGTCCACCTTGTAGATGTAAAGTCAGAGACGATCGCTCATTCATTGCTGCTGTTTGAGTCGGTCATCTTCTAGACCTTCATCAGTGGTCATAGGATGCTGCCCACGGGGCGCTGTTGGCTGGATATTTTTGGTTGGTGGACTATACTCAGTCGAGCAACTGTTCAGCGCTGCTGTGTCTGATCCACTCATACCAGCACAACACACACTAACACACCACCACCTTGTCAGTGTCACTGCAGTGCTGAGAATGATCCACCACCTACATAATACCTACTCTGTGGGGGTCCTGATTATTATAGAACAGCATGAAAGGGGGCTAACAAAGCATGCAGACAAACAGATGGACTACAGTCAGTTATTGTAGAACTACAAAGTGCTTCTAGCTGATAAAATGGACAGTGAGTGTAGAAACAAGGAGGTGGGTTTAATGTTATGATCGGTGTATTACACAATAGCACCTGCCACAACTTGCATTTAATTTATTACAGTAAATGACTAAGTGGTTATATCTATACAGTCAATTCTTAATAAATGGACAGAGCTTGACTCTTGCTGGTCTTGATGGAACTTGAAGGTTGATTGAAAAAAGCAGCCATCAATCAAACCGTGTTCAGGGATCCTGCCACCGAACACATTAGCTCGCGACCAGGCCACTCTTCATCCAGCGTGAACGTATTACCAGGCGGTTCAAATGAAGCCTGCTCGCCCTACACAGAGAACAGATTGAATCCTCTGCCTGAGGTGAAAACACACACTTCCTTCCATCAATTGCCTTTTCTAACAGAGCTTTTGTACCTTTGCCCTATCTGTCATGTTTCTTTCTCTCTCTGCCTCCCCCCCTCCCTGTCTGGCTATTTATATTGTTACCATTTACTTTCCTTAACTGGTGCTGCCCGCCACTGTCCATGACTATCCTCCACGGACGAAGAGAAAGCGATAGAGAAAATATGCCGCATGAAGGAGATAAAGCCATCACGACTTGTTCTTAATTAACCAGGTCTGAGTAACCAGACTTTGGGTTTGCCGTTGCCATGGATACCGCTGGTCCACAAGTTTCTGTCGACGGACTCTGTGACAGCGTGCTCGCTTGGATGCTCTCCATCTCGCCCCGGTGCCCCGGTTGGATTTCAGCTTTTCCTCCTTCTGCCGTTTCCTCTCTTTATAGCCTCCCTCTTTTGTTTCACTGTAAGGCAACATAATGTACATTACTAACACGCCCAAGTCGATTTGGATAAAAGTGTCTGCTAAATGCTGAAAATGTAAATGTAATCTGGCCTTAATCACTTTGCCCTTATCAGCGTCACTCAGGTCTTTATGCTGCCCATATCTGCTGCATTTAAAATGCTTTCTACAGTGTTTTAGTATGGATGATTCACACTTTCACTTTCAGGAGTCAGAGAGCAGGCACGCTTGGTTTGTGATTATAATAGCTTCATTATAATGCACAATAGTTACACATACAATAAGTAATAATTCCCAACCTAAAACTACCTGCAAAGCATATATACACCCTGGATTAAGCTATCATCACCCATCTCTCATCAGCTGGGGAGCCCCTTCAGCTCTGGCAGGAGATCAACTTAACCCACGGCTGAGCTTTTCCCCCTTTATATAGTGATTCAGGCGCAGTTAACTAGAACCTTTGCGCAAGAACGGGGTGAGGTGGCCAGTCTCTCCCCCTTTCTGAGCATTGCACCAAGTTTCATCAAGGTTGGGTGATGTAAGGGTTTGTGCATTTCAGCTTTCCAGTTTAGAAAATAAGAGGAATAGCCGCTCAGGTGGCGCAGCGGTAAAGTACGCTAGCGCACCAGAGTTGGGGTTTCAAATACATCGTATCGAATCTCAGCTCTGCCTTTTTCGACTGGGCTGGGCGGCAGCATGATCAACGATTGGCTGTTGTTCAGGGTTAGAAGGTAAGAAAGTCAGATCATAGGTCCTCATAACTGGTACAACTGCGGCCCCTGCTGGATGACTGATGGCGCCTTCACAGGGCTGAGGAATAATGCTGATGGTGGTGTGGCCCCCCGTACACAGTGCCCGTCAAGTGTATGAACTTGACTCGTGCAGGTGAAAAATGCAGTCTGTACTGACTGTACGTGCCGGAGAGGCATCCTCAGTCAGCGGTGAAGGGTCGAATCAGTATAGAGGACGCAATCAGGGTAATTGGACACGACTAGATTAGGGGGGAAAAATTGAAAAAAAAAAAGAAAACAAGAGGAATGCTTCTGCAAGTGAGTCAGGGCCGTAACCAAAACCAAAACACACCATATCAAGGTTGATCCAATCTAGATCTTGATAAGGCTGCGTTCTTTGCATACCGCCCCGTAAGAGGAATGCTTAGTCGGGGCCGTAACCGAGACCAAAACACGTTACTAGCTGCGTTCTTTGCGTACCGCCCAGCATCCAGGGCCATAGGGGCCTCATGCCTCGTACTGTAATACCTACTCCAGGTTTTGAACATATCTTTACATACAGTAAGCAAACAAGCTTAATTCTAAACTACATGGTCCAAACATGTCTAGTAAAGCTGCATTTGAGATACTATTGCACATGACTGACTGTGTAAAAGTAATAGACCATCTTTGCATATTTACTTGAGTAACCTAGGAAAGTACTGTATCAATAGCAGAACATGGATTTTTATGACCAAACTGCCACCCAAAAGACTAAAGCTACTGCCTGCAATGCTAGGTTGGTAAACAAAGAAGTAGAATTCACCAACATTGTGAGATGAGTTATTCATCATTTTCTGACAACAGACATTTCTGGGTATTGCAGATACTTGGTGAAAACTGTCTACCTCAATCTGTGTTGCCAGTTGTTCAGCGTACAAGCAAAAAACACTTCTGATTGTCTGGAAGCTGAAAACTTTTTTATGTAACTGTCCTTAAAAAACCCACCCATATTCTATTCTATTCTATTCTATTCTATTCTATACTGTTCCTAATCACACACTCCTTTCATAATAAAACATAATCTGTAGTAATTCTGTATTGAGAGGAATTAGTGGCTGTCACGATTGCAGCCTCTCTGTGCTCCTAGAGCTCCTGAGCTCCCAGAACATGTGGAGTTTGTTCATGTGCCACGCCCTTCTCTCCGGGAGCACACTCAGTCCTGAGCCAACGCCCCTTTTATGATTGGTTCCCCTCTGCTAATTAGCCCCAGCTGTCCCTAATCTAGGGGTATTTAAGAGGGGAGCTGGGGAACAGTCTTTGGAGACTATTTTGATTTGAATCATTTTGCTCCTTGCATTTTGATTTGATTAGTCTGGCCTTTGTCTTGTACATTTGATCCGGTTTGTTTGTTTGGTTTATTTGTGTAAGTTTCTCTTAACTCTGTTTTTAGCCCTCTTAGCCCTGTTTAACTCTGTTTAGCCCCGTTTAGCCCTGTTAGCTTTGTTTAGCTCTGTTTGTTTCTGTTTGCCATTGTTTGTCAGGCTTGTCTCTTGTCTTAGTCCTGTTTTACTTTAGTTCCGGTTTAGCATTGTTCTTGTATTTTTAGATTAAATAGTATTTAGCTTTGTTTGTGTGTTAAGCATTTGTTAGCATTAGATTTAGCAGTTAGCATTTAGCTTGGGTCCTTTGTCAGTGTGTCTTGTCTTGTTTAAATTATTCTTGTATAATCTTGTCTTGTCCTTTGTTATTATTAAACCTAGTTAAATACATCTTTGCATGTGTGTCCGCCCCTCTCTTGTCTGTCGTAGCCAAGAAAGCGTTACAGTGGCAAATTGAAATGCAATACATCATTCCTTTTCCATAGTAACATGCAAAATATGTGCCAAAATGAAAAGTAAAACCTCTATAACATTGTTTACACATCGCTTGACCCCTTTACTGAAAAATAATACTGTACACAAGGATTATGTATTAAGTCAGAATCGACTTTACAGCACTTTTTGTCCGTTATTATTTGTGAGCTTGTTTATGAGATGGGTGGCTCGGTGGGTAGCACTGTCGTCTCACAGCAAGGAGGTCCCGGGTTCGATCCCAAGGTGGGGCAGTCCGAGTCCTTTCTGTGCAGAGTTTGCATGTTATCCGTGTCTGCGTGGGTTTCCTCCCCCAGTCCAAAAACATGCAGTCAGGTTAATTGGAGACACTGAATTGCCCTATAGGTGAATGTGTGTGTGTGTCTGCCCTGCGATGTACTGGCGCCCTGACCAGGGTGTTACTGTGTGCCCTGCGTCCATTGAAAAGCTGGGATAGGCTCCAGCACCCAAGCGACCCTAATTGGATAAGCGGTTAAGAAGTTGGGACAGTGGTAGCCCAGTGGGTAGAGCTTTGGGCTGTCAACCAGAAGGCGGTTCAAATCCAGGCTCTGCTATGCATCTACTGTTGGGTCCTTGAGCAAGGCCCTTAACCCTGTCTGCTCCAGGGGTGCCGTACGATGGCTGACCCTGCGCTCTGACCCCAGCTTCCAGACAAGCTTGGATATTCAAAGAAAGAAAAATTTCATTGTACTGTACACCTGTGTATGTAGATATGACAAATAAAGTAAATGTATCTATCTATCTAAGTGAGTGAATTTATTCAGCCGGTGGGGGGTTGCGTTTATGTCGTCGAGGGCCCCCCCCTAGCCATGGGCTCCAGTGCATCTTCCACCCCTTGCCCCCCTGGTAGTTACACCCCTTGAGTAATAGCAACCAAGTGGTTGGTTCTTATACAGACCGGAATACTAAACCTAGTACCTGATGATGTTAATAAAACCCCCTTAAACTGTAAGCTGATATTACAGCCTGAGTGAGAAATATAACAGCTAGCGTCTTGTTCCTCCTCACGGTTTTAGTGAGCCATATGGATCAGTTTACGCTCTACAGATTATTACCTTCACTTCAGCTTCGGTTCCCGCAGACATCACATAGGCCTTAATCTTCAACGATGCTTGTCGGTATTTCGGGATGAGTAATAAAACACAACACAGTCTCACTAACCTTAATTGCAGCTGCAGCGGACACACTGGAGAAAAACTGGAGAATGATTCAATTTTTGGCATCTCACTGTATCTCAAACAGACAGCAATGAGAAGAGTTTAATTCAGAAAGGCTTTGTATGTACAACCCAAAATCAGAAAAAGTTGGGACAGCAGGGAAAATGCTAATAAAAAAAACATGTAAGAGTTTCTTACATTTACTTTGACTTTTATTTGATTGCAGACAGGATGATGAAGCATTTACCACTTTGTAATGTTGCCGTTCCTTTTCACCACACTTAAAAGACGTTTTGGCACCGAGGATACCAAGTGATTTAGTGTTTCAGCTTTTATTTTCTTGAGATGTGCAACAGTACGGGGTCGTCGTTGTCGCATTTTTCCTTTCAAAATTCTCTATTGGGGACAGGTCAGGACTGCAGGCAGGCCAGTCCAGTACTCGTGCCCTCTTTTTCCACAGCCATGCCTTTGTAACGTGTGGTTTTGCATTGTCTTGCTAAAGTCTTAAAGGCAGCATATGTTGCTCTAAGATCTCAATGTACTTTTCTGCATTAAAGCTGCCATATCAGAAGTGTAAATGACCTTTGCCAAGGGCACTGGCACAGCCCCATACCATGACAGACCCTGGCTTTTGGACTTGTTCCTGATAACAGTCTAGATGGTCCTTTTCGTCTTTGGTATGAAGCACACGGCGTCCATTAAAAAAAAAAAAAAAAAAAAAAAAAAAGACCTGGAAAAAAAAGACCACAATACACATTTCCACTGTGTGATGGTCCATCCTAGATGCCTCAGAGCCCAGAGAAGTCGACGCCGCTTCTGGACATGGTTAACATAAGGCTTCTTTTTTTGCACAGTAAAATTTTAAGTGCCATTTGTGCATGTAACTCTGTATTGTAGTGCTTGACAAAGGTTTGCCAAAGTAATCCCTCACCCATGTGGTTATATCAGCTATTGTTGAGTGGCGGTTCTTGATGCAGTGCCGTCTGTGGGATCGAAGATCACGGGTGTTTAGCTTAAACTTGCACCCTTGGCCTTTACGCACTAAAATTCCTCCCGATTCCTTGAATTGTTTAATAATATTATGCACTGTAGAGGGAGAAATATGCAAATCCCTTCCAATCTTTCTTTGAGGTACATTGTTTTTAAAGATTTCAAAAATTTTCTCATGCATCTGTTGATAAACTGGAGATCCTCTGATCATCTTTGCTCATCAAAGACTCAGCCTTTTCCTGGATGCTGCTTTTGTACCAAATCTTCATTACTAGCCCTAAATTTCCCCCGTCCCAACTTTTTTTTGGAATGTGTTGCAGGTCTGAAATGCAGCAAAGTCTTTGCCGTGTTTTGTTTGGATAGATTAAGGTTTAGAGGAAGACAAAGGATGATGTCTGCTGCCAACTGTTTAGTTATCATAAGGTCCAATTATTGCTCTGCATGGTTGTAAAGCAGTTTTATAGAACCAGGTGTATTCCAGAATGATAACGTCCCCAAGAACAGCTGTACAGACACCAGGATAGTGTCAACACCGATGCTTGAAGTTCTTCATCGTATTATGGTGCCTGTCACTGAACCGATCTACTTATAGCTCCTTTTGTGCAGATGACATTTTTACTAGTAAATAATATAAATAAATCTTTATTCAAGGGGTGTATTGTGCCTCAGACAATCATGTTTCAGGGTCTTTTTTTCATGTCCATGGTTGCTGGGCTCCTGACTGCACTCCAGACACTCATCGCTGATTCTTGAGCCACCTGGAAACCATATATAATACAATTATTATACGCATTATTATAAATGCCAGCCTAGAGGACACTTGTACAGTCTGAGAGCAAAAGGGCAGAAATATTAAGTACCCCCTGAGGTTAGTCTGAGCATGTGCTTGTCTGACTCTGTTTTCTATAAATCAGAATACGCTCCTCTGTTTGTTTGTGTGTTTTTAGAACTGCAATGACCATATATATACAGCTCCCCCAGTTTCTATACATATATATCCATATATATATAATTTAAATATACATACATGTATATTTATGTATGTATACGTCATACCAGCACAACACACACTAACACACCACCACCATGTCAGTGTCACTGCAGTGCTGAGAATGATCCACCACCCAAATAATACCTGCTCTGTGGTGGTCCTGGAAGAGTCCTGACCATTGAAGAACAGCATGAAAGGGGGCTAACAAAGCATGCAGACAAACAGATGGACTACAGTCAGTAATTGTAGAACTACAAAGTGCTTCGACATGGTAAGTGGAGCTGATAAAATGGACAGTGAGTGTAGAAAAAGGAGGTGGTTTTAATGTTATGACTGATCAGTGTATATATATATATATATATATATATATATATATATATATATATATATATATATATATATATATATATATATATATTTATAACCATTTTATCATGTATATTAAAGTAAAAAATTTTTATGGAACCACCGACAGTATCCGAGAAATTTTAAAGCAAAAGCAACGACCCACCTAGAAAATTCCTGCGTACTCTCTAACAGCTAAAATGTCAAACTCAAACTGTGCAAAGCATGGTAAAGGAGACTTGGCATCATTAGATGTGTACATCGACGGTAGTAGGGGGCGGGTGCAGAGTGACCAGGAGAAAAAGCAAAGCTGTGTCCTATCACTCAACCCAGCCAAAACTATAACCTTCATCTACAAGCTGCTAGCCCCGAGGGCCGGCCTGTCCTTGGCTCCAGTCAGATGTAATGTAATCATCTGGCTAATGGGTATTGACCCCAAACTCATTTCTAGACAGCTGTCGGTCACACCAGACCGTCGGAAACATCGGCGCTGCCCGCTTCATCCCTCACCTCGATAATAAGCGGCTCTGTTCTCTCATTTCATTAGCTATTTTTGTGGGCCGGATAATGGGTACGCAGTAATTTTAACTTGTAGTTGCAGGTGGTTGAAGAAATCTGAGTGATGTGTGGGTGAAGGAGGGATTTACTCTCCAGAGTCAGAGCTTTGGATAGAAAGTGTGGGGGAAAATAACAGCAATTACAGCCACATTAAACAGCAGTATGATGTTAAAGTATGTAAATCACAATTAGAGAAAAAAAACACACAAGTTCTGATAGGTCGATTATAAATGAACAGAGCATATGAGCTTAAAAACAATCTGACAATTAGCAAATGCTGTTAGTGTATGTCAGAAAAGTGAGATAATTGCCTGAACTGCAGTTTACATAAAAAGGAAAATAATTGGTCAAACATCTTTGCAACACCATGCAAACACACACAAAAGGCATCAGCATAGAGGATAGTGGACGGACCAAATGAGCAATGACCTGGAAATCATGGCATGGCTGCCATTTAGAAGCTTGCCATTTATAACACTCACTGTCCATTTTATCAGCTCCACTTACCATATAGGAGCACTTTGTAGTTCTACAATTACTGACTGTAGTCCATCTGTTTCTCTGCATGCTTTGTTAGCCCCCTTTCATGCTGTTCTTCAGTGGTCAGGACCTCCATAGGACCACGACAGAGCAGGTATTATTTAGGTGGTGGATCATTCTCAGCACTGCAGTGACACTGACATGGTGGTGATGTGTTAGTGGATCAGACACACCGTGTCCACTCACTGTCCACTCTATTAGACACTCCTACCTAGTTGATCCACCTTGTAGATGTAAAGTCAGAGACGATCGCTCATCTATTGCTGCTGTTTGACTTGGTCATCTTCTAGACCTTCATCAGGCACTGTTGGCTGGATATTTTTGGTTGGTGGACTATTCTCAGGTGTTTAAAACTCCAGCAGCACTGCTGTGTCTGATCCACTCATACCAGCACAACACACACTAACACACAACCAGTGTCACTGCAGTGCTGAGAATGACCCACCACCCAAATAATACCTGCTCTGTAGTGGTCCTGGGAGAGTCCTGACCATTGAAGAACAGCATGAAAGGGGGCTAACAAAGCATGCAGAGAAACAGATGGACTACAGTCAGTAATTGTAGAACTACAAAGTGCTTCTATATGGTAAGTAGAGCTAATAAAATGGACAATGTGTGTAGAAACAAGGTGGTTTTAATGTTAATGGTTTTAATGTTAATGGTTTTAATGTATATGGTTGTTAAATTCCCGTACCCCATATACGTATAAAGTTCTACTGTAGAATGTAAGCATGGCAGAAGTATCTTGAATAACATTATCAGGAGCTGAAATTCACTCCCAATTCCCATATATCATATAGCGATGTTATTAAAGTGTTTAGAAGGTCTATATGTACTTTACATCGCCTTAAGTACCCGGATACCTGCTCTCTCGACATGTCTTCCGGAACCGATGGTATTAGTAAGGACTGGTTCCTGTTACAGTAACAGCTTTTATTATACTGGAAAGGCTTTCCACTAGATACAGGAAGGTTGCTGCAGGGTTTTAATTCCATTCTGATTTCGGTGATTAGGTTTCCTGCAGAAGGCACTCCGTTTCATCCCAAAGGTATATAATCGTCTGTAGGTCTGCACGCAGGTTAGTCAAGTTCTTTAGCAACACTTTCAGCATACAATTAAGGTCAAAGGTTGAGAGAAAATTACATTTCATATTATGGTTCATATTATGGGTTCTTTGAAATATCTCTACAGTATATATACTTTACAAACCAGTACCTTAATGCTCAGCTAAAACCAAATTACATCCGACCATCATGATCATCTTCTTCTTAGATGTAGAAAGATCCAGTAACCCCGAGTTACGTGATAAAATGAGAAACATATATACAGGGGTTGGACAAAATAACTGAAACACCTGGTTTTAGACCACAATAATTTATTAGTATGGTGTAGGGCCTCCTTTTGCGGCCAGTACAGCATCAATTCATCTTGGAAATGACATATACAAGTCCTGCACAGTGGTCAGAGGGATTTTAAGCCATTCTTCTTGCAGGATAGTGGCCAGGTCACTACGTGATGCTGGTGGAGGAAAACGTTTCCTGACTCGCTTCTCCAAAACACCCCAAAGTGGCTCAATAATATTTAGATCTGGTGACTGTGCAGGCCATGGGAGATGTTCAACTTCACTTTCATGTTCATCAAACCAATCTTTCACCAGTCTTGCTGTGTGTATTGGTGCATTGTCATCCTGATACACGGCACCGCCATTGGATGCACATGGTCCTCCAGAATGGTTCGGTAGTCCTTGGCAGTGACGCGCCCATCTAGCACAAGTATTGGGCCAAGGGAATGCCATGATATGGCAGCCCAAACCATCACTGATCCACCCCCATGCTTCACTCTGGGCATGCAACAGTCTGGGTGGTACGCTTCTTTGGGGCTTCTCCACACCGTAACTCTCCCGGATGTGGGGAAAACAGTAAAGGTGGACTCATCAGAGAACAATACATGTTTCACATTGTCCACAGCCCAAGATTTGCGCTCCTTGCACCATTGAAACCGACGTTTGGCATTGGCACGAGTGACCAAAGGTTTGGCTATAGCAGCCCGGCCGTGTATATTGATCCTGTGGAGCTCCCGACGGACAGTTCTGGTGGAAACAGGAGAGTCGAGGTGCACATTTAATTCTGCCGTGATTTGGGCAGCCGTGGTTTTATGTTTTAACATCCCTTTCAGACAGCTTCCTCTTGCGTCCACAGTTAATCCTGTTGGATGTGGTTTGTCCTTCTTGGTGGTATGCTGACATTACCCTGGATACCGTGGCTCTTGATACATCACAAAGACGTGCTGTCTTGGTCACAGATGCGCCAGCAAGACGTGCACCAACAATTTGTCCTCTTTTGAACTCTGGTATGTCACCCATAATGTTGTGTGCAATGCAATATTTTGAGCAAAACTGTGCTCTTACCCTGCTAATTGAACCTTCACACTCTGCTCTTACTGGTGCAATGTGCAATTAATGAAGACTGGCCACCAGACTGGTCCAATTTAGCCATGAAACCTCCCACACTAAAATGACAGGTGTTTCAGTTATTTTGTCCAACCCCTGTATATATATACACCGATCAGCCATAACATTAAAACCACCTCCATGTCAGTGTCAGTGCAGTGCTGAGAATGATCCACCACCCAAATAATACCTGCTCTGTGGTGGTCCTGTGGGGGTACTGACCATTGAAGAACATCATAAAAGGGGGCTAACAAAGCATGCAGAGAAACAGATGAACTACAGTCAGTAATTGTAGAACTACAAAGTGCTCCTATATTGATAAAATGGACAATGTGTGTAGAAACAAGGAGGTGGTTTTAATGTTATGGCTGATCGGTATATATGGTTGTTGAATTCCCGTACCCCATATACTGTATATATATAAAGTTCTAGAATGTAAGCATGGCAGAAGTATCTTGAATAACATTATCAGGAGTTGAAATTCAGTCCCAATTCCCAACTATCATACTCACTGTCCATTTTATCAGCTCCACTTACCATATAGGAGCACTTTGTAGTTCTACAATTACTGACTGTAGTCCATCTGTTTCTCTGCATGCTTTGTTAGCCCCCTTTCATGCTGTTCTTCGATGGTCAGAACCCCCACAGGACCACCACAGAGCAGATATTATTTAGGTGGTGGATCATTCTCAGCACTGCAGTGACACTGACATGGTGGTGGTGTGTTAGTGTGTGTTGTGCTGGTATGAGTTGCTGCTAGAGTTTTAAATCACATCACTGTCACTGCTGGACTGAGTATAGTCCACCAACCAAAAATATATCCAGCCAAAAGCGTCCTGTGACCACTGATGGTCTAGAAGATGACCAACTCAAACCGCAGCAATAGATGAGTGATCGTCTCTGACTTTACATCTACAAGGTGGACCAACTAGGTAGGAGTGTCTAATAGATTGGACAGTGAGTGGACACGGTATTTAAAAACTCCAGCAGTGGCGCAGCGGTAAAAACACACGCTGCAATCAGAGCTGGGATCTCGAATACATCATATCGAATCTCAGCTCTGCCTTGCCGGCTGAAGGCTGAGCGGCCGCATGAACAACGATGGCCTGTTGTTCAGATGGGCGGGTCTCTCTCTGTCAGACTGGTGCAATTACGACCTCTGCTGGCTGATTAGAGGCACCTACACAGAGATGAGGAATGAGTGCTCTTAGGGTGTGTCTCTCCGTACACAAGGCTAGGTGGCACAACACTCGTGAAATGTGTGCGTGATAAGATGCATATGGCTTGCTGCCCACGTGTCGGACGTGGGTTAGCTTCGATCTCCTCGGTCAGAGCAGGGATCGGCATAGGTGGGGAGGAATCATGATGCAATTGGGCAATTGGATGCGCTAAAGGGGGAGAAAAAGGGGAGGAAAAAAAAAACTCCAGCAGCGCTGCTGTTTCTGATCCACTCATACCAGCACAACACACACTAACACACCACCACCATGTCAGTGTCACTGCAATGCTGAGAATGATCCACCACCTAAATAATACCTACTCTGTAGTGGTCCTGGGAGAGTTCTTACCATTAAAGAACAGCATGAAAGGGGGCTAACAAAGCATGCAGAGAAACAGATGGACTACAGTCAGTAATTGTAGCTGATAACATGGACAGTGAGTGTAGAAACAAGGAGGTGGTTTTAATGTTATGGCTGATCGGTGTATGTCATATATTACGTACATTTCCATAGTGGCAACACTGTTTACATGTGTGTGTAAATTTTTAATCTCAGCTGTATCATAAATGAACACAATATTTATTGCATATGATGCTGTTTGGGATGCAGCAGGAAATTGCTTTTTTTAAACACTCCCACTGTACGCAAGAAATTCCACACAGCAGTAAAGCATGTTGCGTGCCGTGAATCTAGAAAACACATTACATACAACCCTGTACATACAACCCAATAATAACTAAAATGAATAAATAAATGAACGTATTAATAAAATGATTATGTCCTGTTTTTATTCACACACACAGAAAAAATTCACAGCACGGCTTTTTCAGAGGACGCGGCCGTGATAAAAGCTACGAGCTGATTTTCAGCTGTGGGTAGCGAGGCAGAGAGAAGAAGCTCCTGAACCCTGTCGAGCCGCTCCCGAGGGGGGTTCTGGCGCCTCTTTCTGTGGGAGGGAGCGAGTCATAATTAGGCTCCGGCGTGGAATAGGGGTCACGGTGCTCGCAGTAATAGATTCTGTCAGGAGGCAGCGTCTCGGTCTCGCCGTCTCTCGGTGAGTCGCTCGTTTGATGCGCTGACACCGAGAGGGCCTTATGCAGATGAGCTGTCAGCATGAGGGCATCTTGTCTCCTGGTACTGGACTTGTGTGTGTGTGTGTGTAAGTGTGTGTTACTTTTACTTTGACTTTTATCTGATTGCAGACAGGATGAACCTGAGATATTTCATGTTTTATTTGCTCAACTTCATTTCATTTATTAATAAACATCCATTCTTGCATTTTAGGCCTGTAAAACATTCCAAAGGGCTAGTAATGAGGTGAAAAAACTTAATAATGTGATTCCAAACATGTGATTGTAATCATGATTTGATACAAAAGCAGCACCAGGAAAGGCTGAGTCTTTGATGATGAGCAAAGATGATCAGAGGATCTCCAGTTTGCCAACAAGTACATGAGAAAATGATAGAAATGTTTAAAAACAATGAACCTCAAAGAAAGATTGTAAGGGATTTGCATATTTCTCCCTCTACGGTGCATAATATCATTAAACCATTCAAGGAATCAGGAGGAATTTCAGTGCGTAAAGGCCAAGAGTGCAAGCTTAAGCTGAACGCCATGATCTTCGATCCCTCAGACGGCACTGCATCAAGAACCGCCACTCAACAATAGCTGATATAACCACATGGGTGAGGGATTACTTTGGCAAACCTTTGTCGAGGACTACAATACAGAGTTACATGCACAAATGCCACTTAAACCTTTACTTTGCAAAAAAAGAAGCCTTATGTTAACCATGTCCAGAAGCGGCGTTGACTTCTCTGGGCTCTGAGGCATCTAGGATGGACCATCACACAGTGAAAATGTGTATTGTGGTCAGATAAATCAGCATTCCAGGTCTTTTTTTTTTTTTTTTTTTTTTTTTAGAAAAAATGGACACCGTGTGCTCCATACCAAAGACGAAAAGGACCATCCAGACTGTTATCAGGAACAAGTCCAAAAGCCAGGGTCTGTCATGGTATGGGGGTGTGTCAGTGCCCTTGGTAAAGGTCATTTACACTTCTGTGATGGCAGCATTAATGCAGAAAAGTACATCGAGATCTTAGAGCAACATGTGCTGCCTTCAAGACGTCATCTTTTCCATGGACGTCCAGCATTTTTCAACAAGACAATGCAAAACCACATGCTGCACACATTACAAATGCATGGCTGAGGAAGAAGAGGGTACGGGTACTGGACTGGCCTGCCTGCAGTCCTGACCCGTCCCCATTAGAGAATGTGTGGAGAATTTTGAAACGAAAACTGCGACCCCGTACTGTTGCACATCTTAAGACGTGTTTGCAGGAAGAATGAGACAAAATAAAAGCTGAAACACTAAATCACTTGGTCTCCTCGGTGTCAAAACGTCTTTTAAGTGTGGTGAAAAGGAATGGCCCAGCTTTTTTTGGAATGTGTTGCAGGCCTGAAATGCAGGAATGGATGTTCATCATGTACTAGGGTTGGAGAAATCTGCACCTGCGTATGGACATAGTCACGCCTCAGCAGGTTCCACAATAAGCATTTTGTGTTTGACTTCGCGTGTAAATATTCATTGTTCTCCGTGTTGACTGGTTCTCCTGGTGAGGGGGTGTTAAAAGCTTCTGCGTGTGATAATCAATACCAGTGATGAATCTTCGCCGTTAATTCCAACTCATCAGAAACATCGCTCTTTTCCTCCATTTCCCTCTTTCTGTTCTTTCTCTCTTTTCTAACGTGTCACAGAATCCCATTTGTATTCCTTAGCAGTGCCTTGTTTGCCAATACGGACACATGGCTTGTCACACCAAATTTAACTGATGTGCTGAGAGCAGCAGCAGCTCCTTCAGTCAACCTCTCTCACGCTAGACTAGATCCACCTTAAAAAAAAACAAAACAAAAAAAACAGCCCATTTCCTAAATTTCCATCCACCATACCAGTGTTCGGAAGTATATAGTGTGCATTTGTTTATCTTGGCAGGGTTTCAGCCGGGTTGTCTGGGCAAGCCAGAGTGGGTGGCTTCCTACATCACCATAATATTATGATGCACATTTGGGTCTGTCTGAAAACCTACATACACCGATACACTGTCCATTTTATCAGCTCCACTTACCATATAGAAGCACTTTGTAGTCCATCTGTTTCTCTGCATGCTTTGTTAGCCCCCGTTTATGCTGTTCTTCAATGGTCAGGACCACTACAGAGTAGGTATTATTTGGGTGGTGGATTATTCTCAGCACTGACATGAGTGGATCAGACATAGCAGCGCTGATGGAGACTGAGTATAGTCCACCAGAAGATGACCAACTCAAACAGCAGCAATACATCTTTACATCTACAAGGTGAACCTACTAGGTAGGTTAGAGTGGACACTGTATTTAAAAACTCCAGCAGCGCTGCTGTGTCTGATCCACTCATACCAGCACAACACGCACTAACACACCACCACCATGTCATTGTCACTGCAGTGCTGAGAATGATCCACCACCTAAATAATACCTGCTCTGTGGTGGTCCTGTGGGGGTCCTGACCATTAAAGAACAGAGTCAAAAGAGGTTAAAAAAGTATGTAGAGAAACAGATGGACTACAGTCAGTAATTGTAGAACTACAAAGTGCTTCTATATGGTAAGTGGAGCTGATAAAACAGACAGTAAGTGTAGAAACAAGGAGGTGGGTTTAATGTTATGGCTGATCAGTGTACCTGCTTTACAGTTAAACATCATGGACATTTTGACTAACCAATTGCTAACTGAATTGCCGTAGTGAGGCACTTAGTGAAAACACGCTGAACCGGTTCAAGAACCGGAACAAAGCTTGTTTGATTTCAGTTGAAAAGAGCTATGAGTGCTCAACTATAAAGAGCTTCTAGTTCGTCGCTCTCAAGTGCTATAAATGCTTTGTTAATAAGCTGAGGAGTGGAGTCAAGTGTCCATATGCTAAGCATAATGTATTATCACACGTTACTTAAACGTCTTCTCCATCGTTCCATCATGTGTCTTTTTTGTTTGTATTCGAGGGAAGACAAAGACAGACCTAGGTGTTAATTACCGAAGATCTGAGAGACTGAGAGGCTTGAAGAATATGTGTGAGCAAAAGAATGTGGCCCTATGTGGCTCGGTGGGTAGCACTGTCGCCTCACAGAGTCCTTTCTGTGTGGAGTTTGAATGTTCTGCCCATGTCCGTGTGTGTCCATGTCTCCCCTTAGATGTGTGTGCCCAGGTGGCGCAGCGGGAAATTCCACTAGCACACTAGCGCCGAGATTCTGAACTCCTCGGTTCAAAACTCGACGTTGCCACCGGTCGGCTGGGCGCCATGGGGAGAACATGCACAGAACACTGCACAGAAAGGACCCAGACCACCCCACCCTTAAACCCAGGACCTTCTTGCTGTGAGGAGACAGTGCTATTTTCAGCATTTAGCAGACGCTTTTTTATTCAAAGTGACTTAAATTGTCTAAGCATTGTGTATTAAGGGCTTTGCTCAAGGTCCCAACAGTGGCAACCTGGCAGTGGTGGTGCTTGAACCAGTGACTCTTCCATTACTAGTCCAGTACCTTAACCACTAGGCTACAACTGCCAGTATAAACAATACAATTAAATTCATATTTTCAGCATTTCTAGATCATTTCTCATTAAAACGGCACAATTGCTCCGGTCCCAGGAGCCCTGACATTAACCATTTACCTCAGCTGATCACGATTCAGATTCCACAGCGGGACTAAACACCAGAATTCATAAATTATCGGAGCATCTGCACTTGGGTCTGTACGAAAATGAAGCCATTTCTCGCGATAATGAGATTGATATTAATGAACGCGCCTCTTGTCCAGGGACTTCCTACCTACCCAGACAGATGTACCGTAATTGTGTTGAGTGATGGCACAGAACCCCAAGCCAGAATTTACACTTGACATAAATATTTCACTGTCCTCTTTGTATGCTATACGACCACAGGATGGTTGGACCTAACATCAGTTGTGTACTCTCTATAAGTAGTGGAATTATGGATGCATCCAGGGATTTAGAATGAGATGTTTAACAAGTACATACAAATATAATGTTCACATACACTGATCAGCCATAACATTAAAACCACCTCCTTGTTTCTACAATTACTGACTGTAGTCCATCTGTTTCTCTGCATGCTTTGTTAGCCCCCATTCATGCTGCTCTTCAATGCACAGGACCACTACAGAGCAGGTATTATTTAGGTGGTGGATCATTCTCAGCACTGCAGTGGCACTGACATGGTGGTGGTGTGTTAGTGTGTGTTGTGCTGGTATGAGAGGATAAGACACAGCAATGCTGATGGAGTTTTTAAACACTTTACTGTCGCTGCTGGACTGAGAATAGTCCACCAACCAAAAATATCAAGACAACAGCGCCCCGTAGGCAGCGTCCTGTGACCACTGATGACGGTCTAGAACCTTGACCAACTCAAACAGCAGCAATAGATGAGTGATCGTCTCCTGACTTTACATCTACAAGGTGGACCGACAAGGTAGGAGTGTCTAATAGAGTGGACAGTGAGTGGACACGGTATTTAAAAACTCCATACCAGCACAACACACACTAACACACCACCAACATGTGAGTGTCACTGCAGTGCTGAGAATGATCCACCACCCAAATAATACCTGCTCTGTGGTGGTCCTGTGGGGGTCCTGACCAGGGTGAAAGCAGGGTAAAAAGGTATGTAGAGAAACCGATGGACTACAGTCAGTAATTGTAGAACTACAAAGTGCTTCTATATGGTAAGTGGAGCTGATAAAATAGATAGTCAGTGTAGAAACAAGGAGGTGGTTTTAACGTTATGGCTGATCAGTGTATTTATTTATTAACTGTTAATTGCAAAAAAAAAAAAAAAAAAAAAAAAAAAAACCTTAATGCCGCCTAGCAGGAGGTTATCGCTAATTCACTAAGATCCCAAATAAATTGTGTTAATTAGCTCGGGAAGGCTAATGGAGCGTGTGTGTTAATGCCGGGCATGTTGTGGATCTTTTACTAAGAATTATTGCTTGAATGACAACTCATGCAAAAGACACAAACAAACAACTCATTTTAATTTTTCCATTATATTGGCCTTTGGCGTTTGACATATACAGTACATAAACTTTAACATACAACATATGGCTTTTCTGGGCAGCGTGGTGAAGCAGCTGAAGCTGGTAGAATTGCTGCCAAACAGCACCTGGGTCCTGGAAGCCTGGGTTATGACCACCTTCCTAATATGGTGTTGGTCCCCCTTTTGTTGCCAAAACAGCCCTGACCCATCAAGCAATGGACTCCACTAGACCCCTGAAGGTGTGCTGTGGTATCTGGCACCAAGATGTTAGCAGCAGATACTTTAACTCCTCTAAGTTGCGAAGTGGAGCCTCCATGGATCTGACTTGTTTGTCCAGCACATCCCACAGATGCTCGATTGGATTGAGATCTGGGGAATTTGGAGGCCGAGTCAACACCTCAAACTCGTTGTTGTGCTCCTCAAACCGTTCCTGAACCATTTTTGCCTACCTTTGTGGCAGGGCGCATTATCCTGCTGAAAGAGGCCACAGCCATACATGGTCTGTACATGTACAGGTGTACATGGTCTGCAACAATGCTTAGGTACTGTAGGTGGTACATGTCAAAGTAACATCCACATGGATGGCAGGACCCAAGGTTTCCCAGCAGACGTTGACCAAAGCATCACACTGCCTCTGCCGGCTTGCCTTCTTCCTATAGTGCATTCTGGTACCATGTGTTCCCTAAGTAAGCGACGCACACGCACCCGGTCATCCACGTGATGTAAAAGAAAACGTGATTCATCAGACCAGGCCACCCTCTTCCATTGCTCTGTGCTCCAGTTCCGATGCTCATGTTCTAATTGATGGTGCTTTTGGCAGTGGACAGGGTATTCTGACACCTTTCTATCAGAACCAGCATTAAATTATCCAGTAATTTGAGCTACAGTAGCTCGTCTGTTGGATCGGACCACACGAGCCAGCCTTCGCTCCCAACGTGCATCAGTGAGTCTTGGCCGCCCATGACCCTGTCGCCGGTTTACCACCGTTCCTCTCCAATTTACCTCACTTGCATGTACTTTGTACTGTGGGAGAAAACCCACACAGACACAGAGAGAACATGCAAACTCCACACAGAAAGGACCCGGCAGTGCTACCCAAAAGACAACGCTACCCACCGCCCTACTTTCTTTTACAAAAACGCATATACATTAAGCAAAACATACAAAAAGTTTAAGCCTTCATAACTTGCATTATTCTCCTAGTGAACCAGGTTGCACGTTTTTTATGGTGTTCTAAAATTTGAACTGGGGTTTTTAATAATTAACTGATTAACCAACAGAGGAGTTCAATTAATGCTGTCATTTAAACCGATCATTAAAATTCACTTCCAGCAGTGACGCTGCAGATCTCGCTCACAAACCAGCACTAGGGAGGGATTCATTTATGTGTTAATTACTCTGGTGTTACGTTAAATAATGCATCCTCCCTACAGATGTATCCTAATTCCCTGTTACTATATTGCTAGTGCTTACATCACCCCTACACTGGCTGAGGAGAGACAGACTAGCACCTACATTGTCTGACATGAGTAAAGTAGGGAGGGTTCTTTACCCTTGCCAGCAGTGGATTCTCATATCATGCTCACTCAAGCCGTAAATAAATAAAAGGTCAATAAATGTGTAATAATTTGGCATAATTGACAATTAAAAATCCATCTCCCGTCTGCCATATGTCTGCTAGCTTCTCAAGTCATGTGACGCTTGTTGTGCAGGCCTCGTGTCTCATTAGTATGTTAGCATATTAGCACAGGGACTGTTTGCACCTGCTAATGAGCGCACCGCATGTGTGTTTATGAGGGGAAAAAGAAGGTACGTGCCACGACACCAGAGCACCGACGTTCCCCGAGGCCAGAGTGCCAACACGGAGCTTTAACTCATTCCCTTCGCCGCATGCCAGCAAAGCTTTGTCAGGAAACCTTCAAAAAGGGTCCTAATTTATCTGACAAGCACCTCTCATCTATCTATCGCCTTTCCAGCTCCGTCACCTTCTTCGCGCTCACTCATCCCTCTCTCATCAAGTCTCCTGACATGGTTTTCATCATTACAATCGGCTCTGTAAATGCCACTTCCATAATCCACCGACGTCTGACTGATGCATGGAGACTTGAGGAACTTTCTCTCTCTCTCTTTCTCGCTCTCTCTCTCTCCCGGGTTGATTTATTGCCTCCGGTCCGATTCAGCGCTCACGCTGATTGCTGATTGGTGAGTCCGAGGCTGATTGTGTTCTTTTGCTCTGATTGTCTCGATGCTCTCCAAGTCGAGAGAACAACTGTGGTGACTAATAAGAACATTTTAGCATTTCGGATCTCTGTACAGGCATCTGACTTTGCATCCGAAACCATGGACAGCAGTATGTACCAGAGGTGGGGACTCGAGTCAGAGTCACACATAATGCC